>NC_081406.1:421596740-421901740 GCF_030272615.1 Cryptomeria japonica | reverse complement strand
GGGTTATCTAACCTAGGAAGGCTCTTCTAAAGATGAAATTAGGCCAACTTGGGAAACTCAATTTTTGGGGAGGCTAACCAGGCCCTAGGGAGTGGACACATGGCTGAATTTGGCCTTCATCCATAGGTACATCATATAGCCCACTAAAAATACCCCTAACTTGACCCTAGGAGTTAGTTTAACCCCCTAGAAGTCCACCCAAAGTTTACCTATGGGTCAACCCTAAGTTGACCTTTCTAATGGCTCCCTATCCAAGGTTTACTTGGGACCATTTTAGGATAATTAAAAATATATGCATTGGTAAAATAAATTTCCTCAAAAGAGACATGTCAATGCCAACTCATCCTACAACACGTGTCAAGTGACACTACAAAAAAAATTACACATCACTAAATTACACATGGAAAATGTCCCTTTTTTTTAGAATTTATAAATTAAACAATTTTCCAAATTAAACACACATCCAAGCATAACATTTACAAATTAAAACACATTTACAAACGGGTTGTTGTCTCTCCAAATAGACAGCCCCCGACTTCACAATCACACATAGGCCTAGGCTTGATTCTCTAAATAGTTTCCATGGTCGCATGGAATAATTTTCCTGCACATTAGTAATTCCAAAACTCACATATAATATTATCAAAAAGAATACAATTCAGACATCGCATAAAATTTCAATTATAAAAATCAAGTATCCAATTATTTGATAACATCCACATACAACAATCTACTGAATGGCATCATTATCATAAACATGGAATTAAATCATTTATAGATCATGCATCCATACTTTCAAGCATCAAAATAAAGTACTACAAATCAAAGTAAATGAAATAATCATATCAATGTTATCCAAACACTAGATCATATAAAATCTATGTCCATAATGATCACAATATAGTATCAATAATAGGTCCAACATGAAAATAACTAAAATGCTATGACAGCTCGGGGTACGGCCTCACACCCTCCCCCTTTAGGCATGAACTTTCTCCTGGAGTTCATCAAAAAGATGGGGGTACTGAGATCTCATCTGCGTTGCATCGTCCCATGATGTTGTAACCTCATCATAACAATCCCACTGGACCCTATCCTAGTCAATCTCTCAACCTCGAAGAGACAACATCCAATGAGCCAAAATGTGGATGGGCTCCAAAGCTAGCTACCCATCCAACTCCACCGCCAAGGCATCCCAATCCAGAATATGAGACTCATCATAAATGTACTTCCTCAGAATTGATACATGAAACACATCGTGGATGCGTGACAGGCTAGGTGGAAAAGCTAGACGATATGCAACTAGTCCTATCCTCTCAAGGATCTCAAATGGTTTGACAAAGTGAGGTGCGAGCTTAGAACCCTTTCCATAATGGATTGGACTCTTATATGGTCGCACTCTCAGGAAAACTCTGTCCCCAACCATGAATCTCCAGTCTATCCTCTTTGCATCTGCATACTTCTTCTACCTATCTTGTGCCTCTCTAAGGTGCTGTCTAATCAAAATCACCTGCTGCTCCATATCACGAACCAACCTGCTGCTCCATATCATGAACCATCTTAGGACCTATGGCTACTCTATCCTCAATGCGGTCCCAACTCAAAGGTGTCCTGCAAGGTCTGTCGTACAAAGCTTGAAAAGTTGGCATCCCCAAAGAAGTGTGATGCCCATTATTATAGGTAAACTCTACTAAAGGAAAGTACTCTTCCCATCTAGTTTGATGATCCATGATGTACATGCAAAGTAGGTCTTCTAACACCTGGTTTACCCTCTCTGTCTGTCCATCCATTTTTGGATGATAGGTTGTACTGAAGTTGAGTCTGGTACCCATTGCTTCCTGCAACACCTTCCAAAAGGAAGAAGTGAAGAGGGAATATCTGTCTGAGATAATCTTGAATGGAATGCCATAAAGTCTGACAATATCTCACAAGAATACCTATTCTACTACTGGTGTTGTGAAGGTAGTCCGGACTGGTGAGAAGTGGGCCACCTTGGTCAACTTGTGAACTTTCACCATGATGGCATCATGACAACGTGCTGACATAGGAAGACCAATGACAAAGTCCATCATTATAGTAACCCACTTCCACTCTAGTATCGCATGAGACTGGAGCAATCCACCTAGATGGTGGTGCTCTTCCTTGACTCTCTAGCACTCAAGGCATCGGGCTACTAGTACAAGAATGAACTGCCGCATACCTGGCCAATGATATAACTGTCTCAAATCTGCATGCATCTTCTTAACTCTAGGATGCGCTGCATAAGGAGCTCTATGAGGCTCTAACACAATGAAATCATGCAGTCCTCTGGAAGAAGGTATGTAAATGTGCCCTCTATGGCATAGTAGTCCATCAGACTCTAATGAATAGTCTGCATATCTCCCTTCTAGGGTCTCCTAAGATTACACTACCTGACATACCTCTAGATACCACTCATCCTCTGGCAGCTGCTACAATATACAACCTCTCAAATCTATGTCCATAGTGATGGAGCATATCTCATGATGTCTCCTA
Source organism: Cryptomeria japonica (assembly GCF_030272615.1). Lineage (NCBI taxonomy): Eukaryota > Viridiplantae > Streptophyta > Pinopsida > Cupressales > Cupressaceae > Cryptomeria > Cryptomeria japonica. Next base: position 421,899,226 of record NC_081406.1, on the reverse strand, counting down.
CTCAAGGCATCTGCAACTAAATTCTCTTTCCCCTTGATGTAGTGAACATCAAAATAATACTCACATAAAAACTCCATCCATCTCCTCTGATGAGCATTAATATTAGGCTGAGTGAATATGTATTGCAAGCTCTGATGATCTGAATGAAGCTCAAAATGATGACCCAAAAAGAAGTGTCTCCACCTCACAAGTGCATGCACTACTACTTCAAGCTCAAGGTCATGCGTAGGGTAGTTAAGCTTGTGAGTCTTAAGTTTCCTAGACTCATATGCTATAACTTGACCCTCCTGCATAAGGACTTCTCCTAATCCATCCAAGGAAGCATCTGTCCATACCATGAAATCGGTCGAGGGTTCTAGCACAATAAGAATAGGCACACTAGTGAGTGCCCTTTTTAGATCCTGAAAGGCCCTCTCACACCTTTCTGTCCACTTGAATTTCTTTCCCTTTCACGGAAAGGATGTAATAGGATGTGCAACCCTAGAGAACCCCTCAATGAAGCGTCTATAGTACCTTGCTAGATCCATGAAACTCCTGACCTCTGTCACACTAGTTGGCACTGGCCAATCTATAATAGCTCTGATCTTTGATGGGTCAATTGAGATCCCATCACTAGATATAACATGTCCTAGATATTTGACCTTTGATCTAAAGAATGCACACTTTGACAGATTGCCATAAAACTAATTGTCTCTCAAGCACTGCAATACCTATCTCAAGTGCTCCTCATGCTCCTTCTCATTCTAAGAATATATCAATATGTCATCAAGGAACACAATCACAAACCGGTCAAGGAAAGTGTGGAATACCCCATTCATGAGACTCATGAATATAGCTGGAGCATTCATAAGGCCGAATGGGACCACGGTGAACTCATAGTGGCCATACCTAGTATGAAAAGTGGTCTTGTGGATATTGCTCTCTACAATCCTCAACTGATGGTACCCTGACTTCAGATCTATCTTGGAAAACACTTTGGCACCCTGAAGTTGATGAAATAAGTCATCTATCTTAGGCAAGGGATATCGGTTCTTGATGGTCACTTTGTTCAACTGCTTGTAATCCATACATAACTGAAGGGATACATCCTTCTTCTCCATGAAGATGACTAGTGCACCCCAAGGGGAGACGCTAGGACAAATGTGACCCTTCTCTAAGAGTTCCTAAAGCTGCATCTTGAGATCATTAAGCTCATTTGTGGTCATCCTAAATGGTGCTCTTGAAAGTGGCTCAGCTCCTGGTACCAGATCTATGTGATAATCAATCTCTCTACTAAGTGGCATACCAGGTAGCTCGAAAGGAAACACATCTGCAAATTCCTCAAGGATGAGATTATCATCTAGGGAAGGCTCCTTCTCAATCTCTTCCTCTCTATCACTGATGGTGATAGCAAACAACTAACATCCCTTTCGCATGCTCTGCTTAAGCTGCATAGCAGAAATCATACAAAGTGACACGGGCCTCTGAACTCCTGAAATAACTATGGAGGTACCCTGATCGTCCACACACTAGATCTTCTTCTAGTGACAATCCATCTTGGCTCTGTGGGCATATAGCCAATCCATGCCAAGAACAATACCATAAGATCCTAGAGGTGTGACTCAAAGGTCTACTAAGGTGGTCGTACTCCCAATCTGAAGCTGATAGCCCCTAACCACTTACTCAACAGACACTCTAGCTCCTGAAGCCAACTCCACTTCCCAACTAATACCTTGCCTAGATGCCACTAGCTCACAATGCTCCACTACCAATGGAGATATAAAATAATCATTAGCTCTTGAATCAAACAAGATAGAAACACTGCTACCTCTGATCATACCTACAACCTCTATGACTATGGCTTGATGCTCTATATGGCTATTGTCAACCACTGCGAAGACTCTATGGGACTTACCCATGTCCCCAACTGTAGGCTTTGAACCTGTCATCCTCTGATTGCCTGCCATCTGGCCCTATGGACACTCTCTTGCTATGTGCCCCATGGCTCCACAAGTGAAGCAAGCATCATGTGTCTGGAACTAAGCACCCTATGGCCTAGAGTATCCCTATCCTGCTCAAACCACTGAAACCACCCCTGGAGGACTACTGAGTCTGTGCCAGAGGTGTGTAAGGACTCTATGATTGCTGGTCACGCCTAGGACCCTGTGAGTGCCAGTGCTTGGGCTTAAAGCCCTATTGGACCCTATTGAGGCCTTTGCCTCTGATTCTGATGTGACTACTGTGGAGGAGGGGGTTTAAAGGACCTTGATGAATTCCTATGGTTACCCTTCCAGTGGAGTTTCTGAAACCCAAAAGACTGCGATAAAGAGTTTTGGTTTTGATGTTGATCTCGTGTGTCTTACGATCTACCCTGAATCTCCTCTGATATCAAGGCCTTCTCCATGGCAACCCGAAGGCTCCCCGGAGCTGCCATCCTAATAGGTCCTTCTATCTCGGCATTCAATCCTCTGATGAACTAGTTGACGAGTATCTTCTCGTCTTTCAGGTAGTCTACGTAGGGTAAGAGCTCGAAAAACTTGCTCTCATACTGGGACACAAAGAGACCCTTCTACTAAAGGTCATGGAGCTCATCTATCCTGCACTACCTATAGTGCTTTGACAGGTACCTATCACTTAATCTCTCTGTAAAGATGTCCCAAGTAATAGTGTCTCCAGATAAATCATTCTTGTACTCCTCTTGCCTCCACCATGTGGAAGTTGTCCCTCTCAGAAGGTGAATGGTGATTCGTGCCTTCAGATTGCTCTCACAGGGATGCAATCCAAAACACCTATCTAGACTCAAAATTCAAGCCTTAGCCTCTATGGCATCAATAGATCCTACAAAGGATGGTGGTTGAAGGCATAGAATCTCTCTGATTTGATCCCCGAGATCACCGGGTTCTCTCTAAAAAATAATTGGTGCCACTACTGGGGGTACCTCAAGTAGATGGACTGACTCAGGCTCATGCTCACCCTGGGCCTCTATACGATTAGGAGGTGGACTCCTACTCAACTCTCTAGCTATGGATCTATGACTCCCAGAACTCTGGTGTTCTGCCCAACGATCTACTACTAGGAGTCTATCCTGAACTATGCCTATCAGGTTCTGGAGTGCAACTAAAATGTCTCTGTTGGGGTCAATCGGTTGTTCGGGAGGAGCTTCCTGATCTCCTTCTAGATTTGGCTCATCCCGCACAATGTCCTCGCGTGCCATGCGAGCACATCTAGGACCCCTACTGCACTAACGAGCTTGTCGTGTAACCGGCAACATCCTTAATGATCAATAAAATAAAATAAAGTAAATAAATAAAATTAATAACAATTCTTAAAGAAAATAATATTAAAAGCAAAACATAATGGAGAAAGGTTCCTAGTGTTGGAAACCTTGCTCTGATACCAAAATGTCATGCCCAAAATTTTGGGCAAAAACAGAACAACAATTTTTTTTTAAACAACATAAATACATTAAAAAATCTACATTTAAAATGGAATTAAATAAGTTTTGTCTTAACTAAGGGTTAGCTCTGGGTTAAATAGAATAGTTTACTAAGTTGATTTAATTCAACTCTGTCATTTTAGCGTTAATCTAGAGAGTAGACTAATTATTCCCTAAAAAGGTTCATCACAACTTAATTAATTATTCTAATTAAACTAATTAATTTCCTCTAATTAAAATTCTCCAACAAGAATCGAGAGATATTAATTATCTCAATAGTATTTAAAATACTCAAGGCTAAATAAAAATAATGTTAACTCATATTAAAAATAATTAATTGAACGTACGCGATTACACTTTTAAATATAACTAATAAAGTTAACCAAATCAATTATTATATTTGCCATATAATTTCATTTTATACTAAAGTCAAATTTTAAGTCCCCTTAGACATTTAAATTTCAACTATTAAATATTTGGCCAATAATGACCTCACAGGCTAAAATTTTACATTATACAATTAATAAATTTCATTATTAAAATCCCCCAAAGGAATTTTAACCCAAACATTCATATTTATTTAAATATGAAAACTAATTATATAAAATTTCTCATTAATAACCCTAGTTAATAAAATTAAATCAATTGTGAATATTATTACTATAAAAATTAATTCCCCAAAAACTAAGGTAGGAATAACTTTCCTATTTAATTAATTAAAATGTAAAAGGGTTTTAAGTTAACTTTCCTATTTAATTAATTCAATTGTAAATGGGTTTTACCCATCACAAATTGAAAAGAGTTCCCCCCCCTCTTTTCAATTTAGACATTTTAAAAATTTCAAACCCTAATTAGGGTTTGGTTATTTCTTATAACCTAACTTATTCTTTTCTTTATTTCCAAATGCTAACTCTAACCCGAAAATGGGTTAGGGTTGCATGTCTTAACACATCCCTTTTTTTTAAAATGCTAACCCTAACCCAAGAATGGGTTAGGGTTCCTTATTTAACATATCTTATTATTTTTTTGTTGCCTTGGGTGAGTGTGTGTGTTGCAGGTTTCGTGGCGGTGAGGAGGGAGAAGGGAGGCCAAAGAGATGTGTCGTGGGGGATTGGGTTGGCGGTGGCATGCAGGGGATGGCGGTGGTAGCCGCTATGAGTGGCCCCCCACAGTGGCAGACGAGGCCACCATTGGGGTTCATGGCCCATAGCGGCACCGCGGTGCCCCTGCAAGACTTGACCTACAGTGGCGATCGAGACCGCCCCTGCGAGACTCAGCCCACAGTGGCGGCCGAGACCACCCCTGTGGGTCGCGGCCCGCAGTGGCGCCCCTATAGGTCACGGCCCACAGTGGTGACCGAGGTCACCCCTGTGGGTCGCGGCCCACAGGGGGGCCCAAGCCACCCCAAGGTAGGTCGCAGGGAGCTTCGGCTCCGAGGGTATGGGGGATAATACAATAAAAAAAAAAAAAAGATAAGAGTTTAAATTTATATATATATATATAATCAGTGAAGACATGCATGATTTCAGTAAATAAAATCAGTAAGTTAAAATGATAGATTTACAAGAATATTTCATTTTTCAGCTTATATGTATATTTATTTTGATAGAAAGGCAGCATGTATGCTATTTATTTTTCTTAAGAGAATACTACAACTTAGAAGTAAGGATAAAAACATTAGGCTTGAACTATGTATATATATGTGTATATATATATATACATATACATATACATATATATGTATATATATACATATATATATACATATATGTGTATATATGTATATATATATGTATATGTATATATATATTTCTTTGTTTAAATTTGTTTAAATCTGTTTCTGTTATACTTATTCAGTTTAACAGTGGGATTTTCTTAAATCATGGAATAAAATAAATTTGCTTTCTAACAATATCATAATGTTAACTTTAGACCAAAAGTAACCATATCTAGACTTATTTACTTGCTTCTTTTCATGCATTTACAGAATAAAAAATATGATAGTGATATTTTATTTACAGCTAAAACTAATTATTTCATTTCTATATTAAAGTGACTAGTTTATTAACATTTAACTCTGCATTCCTTTTTCAATAACACATAGAAACAAAAAATAATTTCATTCCTTTCTACATTAAATAATTAAAACAGAATAAAATATCATTTTCCAATCTTTTTCCAGCAACTATATCAATACATAAATAATCCAAAAATGTATTCATCTCATTTAAAGGATAAATACTTCAAGTTAAAATACAATGCTTTTTCTTTATATTTCATGGCAACTAAACAATTAGTCAAATAAATACATTTTCTTTTCTGCAACTTAAATACAATAAGAAACTCTTTTTCTTTTCTGCAACTAAAATACAATAAGAAATTCTTTTTCTGTTCTCCAACTAAAATACAATAATACATAGGATCATCTCAAATCTTTTTCTCCAATATTTTCCCAAACAAAACCTACAATAAAACTTGAAGGTTGTGATCATGGAGGCTTACTAGAAGCCACCCCCGAGCTAGGAGAATCAAAGCTAGATGGGAAACACACATTCAAACACATATAAGCAGAAAAATCATAACAACAAAAGACACTCCCAACCCAAGGCTAAACAACATCAGATATGTGACTTTTCAAGTGGGGTGAAGGTGGACTATGTACCTCAAGGAGAATTATGCAAGTAGAGAACATAATGCCATAACAAGGCTACAAATAAACACATCCACAAGTTCCAAGCTTGTCCCTATAATCCCTTATGTCCCCCAAGGCATACAAGCCAACAAAACTCAAACTCCCAAAACAATAACATAAAAAATCAACTAAAAACACCTAAGGAAGAACTCAACATCTTCCTAGACATATAAATAAAAACAATAATGGAAAGACAAATACAACAACAATCCTTTCAAAAACAACAACATACATGAGCTAGAAAACAGCCAACCTTAAATCTGCCAAAAGGGTGAAATAAAGTTGTAGGAGAGCTGCCAAAATCAACAACCTTTTCCTCTCAAGACTTAGCCAAATTCTTCCAAAAAAACTTACAAAACATTCTCAAGAATCTAAGTCTCCAAAATGGAGAGTGGGTGATCAAACTTCTCTCTCCCAAACTATTCCCTATGAAGACACTCCTCACTCTTTCCAACCCACTTAGGAAGGGTGAAGGATGTTCATTGGTTGATCTTCCCAATACCTTATAGACTCTCTAGCCAAGAGACCTCAAAAAGGGTAAAAGGAATGGGGAAGAGCACTGCTAGTCATAAGGAGGGTTATCTAACCTAGGAAGGCTCTTCTAAAGGTGAAATTCGGCCAACTTGGGAAACTCAATTTTTGGGGAGGCTTAACAGGCCATAGGAAGTGGAAACATGGCTAAATTTGGCCTTCATCCATAGGTACATCATATGGCCCACTAAAAATGCCCCTAACTTAACCCTAGGAGTTAGTTTAACCCCCTAGAAGTCCACCCAAAGTTTACGTACGGGTCAACCCTGAGTTGACCTTTCTAATGGCTCCCTATCCAAGGTTTACTTTGGACCATTTTAGGATAATTGAAAATATATGCATTGGTAAAATAAATTTCCTCAAAAGAGACATGTCAATGCCAACTCATCCTACAACACATGTGTCAAGTGACACTACAAAAAGAATTACACATCACTAAATTACACATGGCAAATGCCCCTTGTTTTTGGAATTTATAAATTAAATAATTTTCCAAATTAAACACACATCCAAGCATAACATTTATAAATTAAAATACATTTACAAATGTGGTGGTCTCTTCTAATAGACAACCCCTGGCTTCACAATCGCACATAAGCCTAGGCTTGATTCTCCGAATAGTTTCCATGGTCACATGGAATAATTTTCCTGCACATCTCACTTGCACATTAGTAATTCCAAAAATCATATATAATATTATCAAAAAGATTACAATTTAGACATCACATAAAATTTCAATTATAAAAATCAAGTATCGAATTATCTGATAACATCCACATACAACAATATACTAAATGGCATCATCATCATAAAGATGGAATTAAATCATTTATAGAGCATGCATCCATAATTTCAAGCATCAAAATAAAGTACTGCAAATCAAAGTAAATGAAATAATCATATCAATGTTATCCAAACACTGGATCATATAAAATCTATGTTTGTAATGCATCACAATATAGTATCAATAATAGGTCCAACATGAAAATAACTGAAATGCTATGACGGCTTGGGGTAGGGCCTCATAGTATCACTTGCGAAGAATTTACTATCTCTAATTGAAGGGCACATGAGAGGTTTATTTAGCATGTGCGTATCACAATGCCCGAGTCAACAAATAGAAGGATTATGGTCTCTAAACATAAGAGGTTTTAGTCAAGGCATCCATTTGGGTGGGCATAGATTCGGCAAATTCAATCGTCGCTATGCCATTCCAGCACGCGTTGCTTACAACTTTAATTGAAAACACAATTATTTATAGTCATTTGGAAGATCTTGGCCTTATCCCATCTCCACTTTGGATCATTCCCTCTCACCAAGTCCTTTGCGAAGTTCCTGGTAAATCGGGAGGAAGGCCCACTTCTAAGGGTAAACACACAAAAGCAAAATAAAAGAAGGCATGACAAACATTGATTGTTTAACCTTTAAAAAATGAAATGTTCATTGATCCATTTGAATCCTAATTAAGACTAGATGAGGTTAATTCCACCTTAATTTGAAAAGGATTTGATCAATTTAAACCATTATTAAATGCAATTTGTTGTTCATTTTAAACCCTTTGTATGAATGAAATGTGAAATTTGTTGTTCTTTGATCCAAATCTTAATTAAGACTATGTGAGAATTATAGGATTCATTCAAACCTCCTAATTAGGCTATGTGTGAAATTGTCGTTCATTAAAACCTCCTAATTAGGCTATGTGAAAAATCATTGTTCATTAAAACCTCCTAATTAAACTATGTGAAGAATTGTTGTTTATTTCATGTTAAGAAATCCTGCATAAATCATTGTTTAAAATCCTTAAAGCCCACATGCAACAATAGATCCTCACATAAAACCTACATGCAACAACAAATTAGTTCAAAAAACCTGCATGCAACAATGGATTAGTGCAAAAAACACACATGCAACAAAAAATCAACACTTGGAACCTGCATGCAACAATAAATTAGTTCAAAAAACTTGCATGCAACAACATATTAGGACAAAAAACTTGCATACAAGAACATATCAGCACCAAAAACCTGCATGCAAGCATATATTAACACATAAAACCTACATGCAAATATATACCAACACATAAAACCCACTGTCATGCTTTGTGAAGTGTACCTGTACCTATAAACACCATGCATTCAATAAATCATTACAAGCATGGTTAACAAATTGAAACAATGAAAGACAAATGACTTATTGCCTCCTAGTAAATGCGAGTATGAATTTTGCTCTCAGATCTTATTATGCAAATTCTAGTTACTTGACTACACTTAGATGGAGGATTTGAATAAAGAAAATACATGATCTAGCAAGAATATCATGATTAATCTATATGAGTTCATGATTGATCTAGAAAATGAACTAAGATTAAGATGCAATTAAGCTAAGATTAAGCATGATAACATTGCTAAAGAATGATAAACTAGAAGCTGGATGCCTATAATAACAATGCATAAGATGAGAATGAGATGGGATCCATATTGCTCAAAATGAGGTCTATTTATAGGATTTTCCAAGGCTAGGGGTGATGTGGCAAGAATCAACGATCAAGATTGATCTAAAGATATCAATGGTTAAATTGGAGGAGGATGGAAAATGAGGCTGGATTAAAGGGAACATCTGTCATCTCTATGGTGACAAGTGTCAAGAGGCTTTTAGAAGAGGTTAGATGAAAGGGAACACTTAGTGACAAGTGTCACAAGGTTCTAGAAGATGTTGGATGAAAGGGGACATGGTGGGTAGGTATAATGGGTTAGGTTTAGGAATGGTTAGGTTTAGGAGTGGTAGAAGTTAGGAGAATTTGAATTTAAAAATTCAAATAATATGAAAAGGCTAATTAATCTCAACAACTCATGAATTTAATTTGTTTGAATTAATTAAAGGATTAGAAGAAATGATTTGATGGGGGAAATTAATTAATTTGAATTAATTAATCAAAGGGGATGAAATGAACCTATTAAATAAATCCTTAGATTTATTAATAAGTAGATGAAAAAGGGAAATTTAATCAAATTGCTTAGTGAATTTAATTAAATTGGGGAGGAGAGATTAATTAAATAATTGCTTATTTAATTAATTATCTTCAGACCATTTTTAGGTGTATACATTTTGCCCCTCTTTGAAGCGAGGTGTGATGACGCATCGATTCAAAGAATAATCTCATTTTGATGTTGATATTGATTTTATGGGATGCCCCAACTCTTGATTGCTAAATTCCTGTATGATGATGCCCCCTCGGGAGATAAATTGAGATAATTGATCTTTGGAGTTTTGCGAGATTGAGATCTCGATAGATTTGATTTGATTTCTGCAACTGTGTTTTAATTAAAATGCGAGGTCTTTGATTAGCTTGATTGCTTAGATTGAGAAGATTGAAAAATCTTGATTGATTAGATTTAGTCTAGTTTCAGGAAGGATTCATCCTGTATAAGATAATGATGATCAAAGCATCTAGTTTCAAGAAGGATTCATCCTGTATAAGACATGATCAGAACATTTGGTTTCAGGAAGGATACATCCTATATAAGACATGAATCAGAATCAGATCGTCTGGTTTTAGGAAGGATACATCCTATATAAGACATGATCCAAATCGATTAGGTTTGATTGATTGATTTGATTTGATAAGGTTGATTAGATTAAGAACTAACATTTTGTTTATATCAAGATGTAGAAATATTTGGATATGCTGATGTTGATTCTATTGAGGGAGATAGCATAAGATTTTCACTAGGTTGATAATATCATGAGAGATATGAGTCATCATTTTGATTGTGTATACACTTGTGATGATATTTTGATGATTCCTATGATAGATTTAACCTTGGATAAAAGGAGCTTGTAAGATCCCATGCAAGAATGAAATGTAAGCTAGAATGCAAATGAAAATGCAAACTATGACCAGACCAGTCACTGGATTACTTTGCGTTTTGTCATCATTGAGATTTTGAAATGTGGGAAGTGAGTGCAAACATCGATGGTATAATTAAACCATGATGACCTGAGCACTTCTTTCCTGGATTTTGATATAGCAAGTTAGCACAAGCATCAAGGTATAATTGAACCAAGATGACCTGAGTGTTGCTTGCATAAAACAGGTAGTATTAGTCATTTCAATACGCAAATCAGAAATGTCTTCAATGATACTTCATTGATCATAACCCAAGAAAAATTTGCACATATTAATGATTAATTTTCAGATAGCAGACAAGAAAAATATCATGTTTCTTCCTTGTTCCTCTAGTCAAAGACATCCTGGAGTCACTCAGAAATCATGATAGCGAAAAGTAATATAGAAAAGTTGAACAATCATGTTACAATCATTATCCAAAGATATTATCCACTGAGAAGTGTGTGATGTGCTTAGATTGATTATGTGATAGCTTGATAGTTAATAGTTTGATCTCGTGTTCAATGTTGGATGTGTCTCAGTTTTCACTTGTTAAGAGTTCTGTAACTGTTTGTTCTACTTGTTTGGTTAAGCTCAAAATGATCAAGAGTTTTTTTTTGCCCCCAGCTAGGTGTAGGATTTTTCCCCAAGCCTAGAAACAAAGTCGTTATGATATATCTAATGATCCAAACCATGGTGAGAGAGTAGTTGCGATGCCCGAGTATGTACAAATGCTTATGATGGATATGGACAGTGCTGATGGAAAATGAATGAATTCAAGCGGAAAAATGCATGAACTAATAGATGGAAGAGCTAGCGGACAGATAGTGCCTGTTTGCTAGTTTTTCACCATCTGTTTTTATTGCACTTTTTTTTGATATTTGATTTTTTATTTTTATTTTTATTTTATTTTTTTAGGATTTTTCTGCTTTTTCCCCCCTTTTTTTTTTTTTTTGATTTTTCACTATTTTTAATTTTTTTTAAATTTTTTAGACATAAAATTTCTTCAGGTGCATGCTATTGATAGGTTCTTCAAGTTGATCTTTGTCTTGTGTTGATAGCTGATATGCTCTTGATCCAAATACTGTTGTGACCACAAACAGACCTAACCAGTTTGGTTCAAATTTTCCTTTCTTTTCTTGATCTGCTTGGTTGCGTGGATTTTATTTTAGCACTAGTTCTCCCACTTGAAAGATTTGAGGTTTGACCTTATGATTATAGCTCAGGCACATGCTTTGTTGATATACCTTTAGATGATCAAAGGCATTGTGTCTGCACTCATTGATCAGTTCTAACTCTTTTAGTCTAGATACTCTTTGTTCTTCATCTGGGATAAGACCTTTTAGTGATACACGTAGAGAAGGTATCTCTAATTCGATTGGCAATATGGCTTCTGATCCATATACAAGAGAGAAAGGTGTGGCACTTGTCGATGAGTGGATACTGGTATGGTAAGCCCATAGAGCAGGGTTTAGTTGAATATGTCAATCTTTTCTGACACCGTTCACTATCTTTTTAAGGATTTTCATGATAGTTTTGTTAGATGCTTCTGCCTGCCCATTTCCCTATGGACAATATGGTGTGGAGAATCTATGCTAGATTTTGAACTTCTCACATAGCTCTTGTACATCTTGATTCTAGAATGGTCGCCCATTATCAGTGATAATGGTGTAATGCCCACCAAAATACCCCAGAGAAATATACCTAAATACACACTAATTTAATTTTTTTTTTTAAACAATACAACACATAACATCACTTAAGGCATACAGTGAGCACACAACAACATTTAAGTATTATGAAAATAGAATAGTTCTCTCAAGATATTCAAACAATTACGCAAGCGGAATACAATAAATCATTACTACTAACTCCCTAGGGTATCTCAACGCCATTACTTAATCTACCTACATAAGCAATAAGCATTTACTTTCTTCTAGATCAAAACCACATAATCTTAATCATTATAAACACATAGGTACATCATAGCAATACCTAACACTCATGATATGCAATCTACTTAATATTTCATTTAATATGAGATTCTATCTTTCAATGCAAATCTATTTCCCTTTTCACTTAGATTCATTTTATACACCAAGTCCAAATGTTCCTATTACCTTTAACCAACCTTCAACTATGGACATCACCATTCATATATCAAGATTAACCCTTACATTGCATTAACATAATTTCCATTTACGATTAACTTCCACATAATCATTTATGATTCTATGCTTCTAGCATACTTATTACTTCATCATGATTCCTAAAGTACGTAAGGCAATAATCACAAACCATTTAATCCATAGCCCATTCAATCTTCATAAAATCTCTTACACTACATCAATTAACCAACAATCATCTTATTACAAATTAAGAACTACACAAATTCATCTCAACAAAACTAAGATACAATATCCTAATTCCATAACCACTAATAGCATCCACCAAATGGTGACATAATCTCAAACCATAACACATGATACATTCTAATCCTTTCCTAAAAGACAAGCATTCATTTTACCATCTACCCATACACTAACTAGTAATTTCCATTAATAAGATTAGCAATTCATTCACCAAGAACATCCATACAATATTTCATAAGGAACCTTCAATTACATCCCAAGCATTATAAGATTTCAATCCAACCATTAGATCACTGTCTATGAAGTATGATACTATAATTTCAAATTCATTAATCGCAACTCATAAACATGTCCTAAGATACCTTCCAATATTACTCATACTCATACATCTTACCAAGGTATAACATTTCCTCTAGTCAAGCATTAGTTTAAGATATCATTTAAGTCTAATACCATTATCATAACATTTATACTATTTTCTATTTACATGCCTTATCAAGAATACAAAATGCATCATTTAATTCCAAACCACAATACTTATCCACATCTCATGCTTCCATTTCATTTCATACAAATGTGTTACACTACAGCTCAAGGTTCAGCATTACAATCATCTACCATAATCAAAAGATAACACTATAACTAGAACAACATAGTCATTTCTCATATACATGACTTCTTTTACAACCGTTACATAATAATTTCATTACATAAATCACATCATCATTTACTTTCTTACTGCAATTTTTATCCATGAACAATCTGAAGAAGCATACTCATCCACACAAGAAGAATCCAAAGACAAGAACATCCCAATGGTTTAAAATCACCAACCACTCGACCATGTGGAACCAAAGGAACCACCCCCTGTGCTAGGAGATGACACAAGCTCCCAACACACACTCTACATCTAGGCGGACACTTAAAACCAGTGAGACTAACCAACACAACAACACACAAGCAAGAACCAATCACAAGATAACAAGAATAAACTCCCAAAGGTGTAAAACTCATCAAGACATAAATGTTCCAATAAGCATAATCATAAATCACAAAGGGGCAACACACGTAGGAGTGGAGTGTCATCACATGCCATCCTCATAACATAACAACATAATAACACAAGGCACTAGCCTGATGGACATGTGGAGCCATCTCAACCTATGAGAGACCAAGGGAGATTAGCTTACCGTCTTCACGACCTTCTCATGTTTATCCTAAAACATCCTCCCTAGGACTAAGCCATGAGGCACCAAAACTATTCATTATCTTGTTTAAATTGGTTATAATTTCTCATCCCAATTAATTCATTATCAATGTTATCACTTGTTTACAAATCATGGAAAACTCCAATGTGCCCTGGCGGTCTAGACTTCATGGATCCTTACAAGGAACCTCATGCAAGCCTATCTCTCATGACCCCGATCATCACAAGGAAGCCCACTCCCCCTAACATGGCCCAACAACACATCACATGAGGCTCTACCAACATAAATATATGAAAATAATACTCAATGCACCCAATAACTTCCACACATACTCTCACAACATATGCAAGGCTACAACAACATCAATATAGAAAAATGAGCCTCTTGGCTAGCAATAAACAAAGGCATAACAAGCCATCAAATGCTGTCATCAAATAAAAGATAACATCACAGCAAGGCCTACTCACGTGCTGGTCCAAAACAACATAGATATTCACCTTAATAATCCATGACCTATTCACATGGAAGAGAGTCTAAAATACCCACAATGGTATAGAGAGATAAATATACATAAACCATCAAAATACATCACGGTTGATAAAAGCCAAATCTGGAAAGTATTAAAAGACCTCAAAATATCCTCTAGTACAAAAATCCATTCAAGAAAAATGCTTCAGAAATGACCCAAAACTCACAAAATACAACACACGGGGAGGTTAGCATTTTTGCCCAGTAGAACAACGCTTCTGCCAAAAGATAACGCTTCTACCAAAAAGACAGCGCTTCTGTCGAAAACAAAGACAAAGTTTCTGTCAAAAAAGACAGCGCTTCTACTGAAAACAACAACGCTTCTACCGAAAGAAAGACAACGCTTCTACCGAAAACAAAAGACAACGCTTTTGCAAGACTTACGGAAAACTCATAAACTTTCAGGTAAAATATTAAAATCCAAACTTTACAAAAAACCATGAAAACATATGAATAGAGACACCGAGAAACAAGGAATACTTGGATATAAACACAATAAAATATCTCAAACTATAGATCAAGATTTAATCAAATATCTTCACAAGAGTTTTCACAAAACCAGGAATGACATACATAAGAAATACCAAATACTCATTTTCCAGCACCTATACAAAACCCAAATCATATAAATTTCTCCCCAAATATTTCCTTTCAACAATAATAAAACTATAACATATAATATTATTTTAGCCCAATACCCAAAACAATGCAGACACAATGCATACACTGAGAAGCCATTAAAACCAAAACACAAAGTGAAGAACTCCAACTTGCAACTTTGAAGTAATGGATTGAAGTTAAAGAAGAGCTCCCACAAGCCAAACCAAATCCAATCCAAGCTCCAGCCAAAACCAAGAAAGAAGAAATCCAAAGACAAGAAGAAAACTTGCTGGAGAAAAACTTTTCCAAAGGAGAGCCAAGCCCAAAAACTTCATGGGAAAGAAAATAAAAAGACAAACATTAACCAAAAACCCTAGCCTCAATCTCGGCCAATCAAAATATTCCAATCTATAATATATTTTACCAACCCCACCATTTAATATAATTTTACCTCCCTTTCCAAATTCAACCAATAAAAGAAGAGGGTAGGTAACGTAAATATAAATCATGCTTTTACAATTACGTGGGAATGTTTTATTATTTTATTCTAAAGTGTATTTATACAACCCACTTAATATAAAAGTCAACTAATAAATAAACATGAGCCACAATTAAATAAATCAAATGGGGAAATTAAATAAAATAAACCAAAGGCTCAAAAATAAATCAAAGAACTAAATAACATTAAATACCAAATAAATATTAAACCATAGATGATTAAATAAATAAATAAACAATTAAATACCAATAAAGGGTCAAATCACAAATAAATGTAAAACCACAACATAAGCTAAACAATAAATATTGAATCATCATTAAGATAAGTAAACAATTAAATATTAAGTAATTAAATACCCAAAAGGGGCAATAATTCAATAAATTAAATTAAACATTAGATAACCAAATAATCAAATCGCTATTAATCAAAATAATTAAAATAAACATTATTGACTATTTAATCTCGCATCAATAATCAATCAGCCTTAACATAACAAGATTAACTAGCCAATACTATCATACTCACAACACAGAAGAAATCAAGCTTACTAACTGACAATGCGAATTGCACCAAGATGCTGATGACTCACAATGAACAACTTAGACCTAGAGTATGTGAGGGGAACTTGTGCCAACTCCAAACCACATGCCATTGGGATTTAAAGACACGCTTAGACCTATGGAGCCAGGTGGAGTCGATGTCCGGTACCTGCAAATCCTGCATCCACAAAGCAATGATACGACATATGCATATAAATTATAACAGGCAAGGGTTAGAGAATCGCAATGACACATCCCGCTCGCAATGAGTGATGTGGAATTATCTCTATCCCGAAGACAGTCATACAACAATCAAACACACCATAAGATCAACTCATCATAGATAATCATTAATATGGTTAGTACATAAAAACATCATCAAGTGCATGATTAGTATAATTCATGATTATAGTAAGGTATGTAAAATCCATCAACACTTATGCTCAATATAATCTTTCAATAGTCAATCACATAATAAGCATATAGTGTCTAATAAATGACATGATCAATAATGATAGTATCAACATCATATAAATCGTCTGAAATAGCATATGTCCAATAATGTATATCACGCATGAATTAAAAGTCAACTCTAGTCAAAACAAGTCAAGTTGAGGGTGGACCTTACATCCTGCCCCCCTTAGAATCAACTTACTCCTGGAAGTCGTAAGATTTAGGGTGACAACTAGAACACATAAATCAAAAACTTCCTTTTAACACAACCATATTATAATATTTTCTAACTCCAAGAAAGATAATGACAACTAAATTTCCTCCTTATGCTTCAATTATTTGAAATAAACATGTTACACAAGAGGTAAATGAAGCACCAACTCCTATAAATTATGATATGTACACTAAACCGTTAAATTATTTGCAAGGGAACTTCATTTCAACCACACTTGCAATACAAAATTGTAACTTTAGTCACTAAGTTAAGCATCAATAAGAAGAAATCACTATATTTCACACCAATATTCATAGTAACACTCCTTCAATATCTAGTTGCATGCAAATAGAGAGAGATATATACATTTACACAATATCCTACACATATGCACTTATTATATTATAAAAAAAAAACATGTCATAAGCCTAAATGAGGGAAAATTTCTCATAAATAAGCTTCCTCAAATTAAATGTACTCAATACATCACACAATAACCAAGCATAAATAACCTATTTATTTAAAGAACAAATTTCATGGCATTCAAATGTCCTAATTTCCATCATGCTTACATTGTAGTACACTTTATACAAACATTAGATGCAATCCTTATCAAATCAAATCATTCAAAGGGCATCCTTAATCCATTATGTATACACAAAGATTTTGAAGGCAAGAAATCAACAACTTCTTTTCATTTTAACTATTTCATAATTTCAGACTTCACAATTCCAAGGCACTTCTATCTATTATAAAATTCAGAAAGTTTCCAATAAGTTTCATCTTATTAACACTTTTCATTTACTCATCTAATAACAACATTATCTAATTGTTTTCTTATTCTAGTGCACTTTTCCGCAATGTCCTCCCTTTCACATACTATCAGAGGTTCAAAATGAACATGATAGAGACAACACTCGCTCAAGATTTGGGCCACAATACATTGACACTCAGAATGACCACCATAGACAACAAAAGAGGAGGTCAAAGGAGATATCCTCAAATCAATTCATTAAATTAAAAGAGAAGAAAAGTTGTTGGCTAAATCAGTCAAGAAGTTTAAGTGTGACAAGTGCCACCATAAGGGAAAAATAAAAGAAAGAAGAAATCGGTGGTCATCCAAAAGTAAAGACATCTCAAAATGACACATTAATCCTAATGACACATCACATAAATCATAAATTAAATCAAGGCAAAATAAACAACTCATCCAACCCACGTCACGAGGTGACCAACATTAGTCACACTAAAGGGAGTAATCACTACACAACATCCAAGGGTGAAATGCCTTGAATGTGTTAGAGAGTGCACACCATATTTAAGACTTCTATTTAATCCATATGTCCCTATCCTTTTCATTATTTTTAATGCAATTCAATCTTTATTTTCAAAAATCTAGACAATTATCCTTTATGAAAATTGTCATAGGTAAAAAGAGATAAAGAAACTACGCACCCACACATGCACAAGGAATATACTCATACCATGACTAATATTCAAGATATCTCATCTATACCATAATCATATTCATATTCACCAAGTTATAATAGAAATAGAGGTTAGAGCTTCAATTTAACACTTGATAGTAGACTGTAACACACATCATTTCGATTAATGCACATCTAACAATCCATAGAAGATTATAAAGTCCATAAGAACTTTAAGCAATTTAGTCAATCATATATTTAAACAAGAAAAATAGGTCTCATTACAAACACCAAAGTTTAATATCAATTTCTACTCTTACCAATAATAATCTTCTGACATACTTCTAGTTATTTAAGTTAAGAATATCTCAGTCCCACTTCTAGAACTTAGTTTTCTTTTCATCTAATACCACATAAATTACAAGAACACATGCATCATTCTATTTAAAATCACTTCCTATTATTACCTTATTTCTATCATTCATAGATTATGTATTTTCAACATCTCAAGAAAAATTGGCATTTACAATCCCAACACAATTTCATATAACTAATTATCATTTTATCTCATTAGAATTTGCTAAGGAAGCACTTCTTAAAATCCAAATAAGAAAATGATATAGTAACCTTTCTTAATTTATCCATCTAGTTAAGAGAAATATTTATTCAATGCCACACAAATCCTACACAAAGCTAAAACTTTTATCTTGCCAAACCAAATAAAGACACAATGGTATCATTATGATTTCTACATATGAAATGCACCAATCCTTGCTTCAATAAACATATTTATCTCCTTTAGTTTCACAATACATTTCCTATTTAAATGATGGGATATTCTATTTAATCAATTCTTCCTTTTAAAGAACAAGGATCATAAATGCAATACCTAATTTTCAGTTTTCAATGCAGATTAATTTCATCTAATCTTCCCTTTAACATATACAATTCATATTCATAAATCATTATCCAATCCCTCTACTTAATATCAATAACCCCCAAGTATTTGAATCTTTTACCCCAAAGAGAGAAGATGAGGGAAGAGATATTGCCACACAAATATATGCAAACTCAGTTTGAATTTCCTAGTCATGCCAAATACAACTACCACTTTTAAAGGTATACAATTTCAACTTCCATAAGATCTCCTACCAATACACATGCAACTAGCAATCCCAAATCCTTTGATAGCTATGATTTCCTCAAACAATATTTTATTACATACAAAATCACACATATACCAAAATAACTAATAGTTCTATGGGGTAATCATTACATTACCAACTAACTTCCTTTCATTTCACATAGGAGATTAAAATAAGGAAAAAAGGCATTACAACTACTTCTATTAAACACCACATACAATTCCTTCGATTTTCACATCATGATCTATACTAAATTCTTCCTAACTGTATAATACAAACACATCATCCTTCTATTCATAGGAAGATCAACATAACAGACTAATTTTATGATCATCGCATTAGTTAAGAGGATACACACATTCTTTTCTCATTCTGCAACATAATTAATAATGTATAAGGAAAACAACGGTAATTATTCAAGTAAGCACTAGAAATTTATAGAGAAAGTAAGAACATATAGACACTTCTCTTATTCTGAAGACATGCATATAGAATAAATACACCCTTTACTTAAAGTTATGATTCCTAGAAGGAATTAGAAAGAAACACAAGGCATAGATATCTAAGATTCCAAAAATTCCAATAACACTTATTCTAACACAAATCTCAAGAGTAACTTAATTCAAGAGAACATCAAGGCAAATTCACAAGACTAATAGAAACATCCTTAACTTGAGATCCCAACAATGCAACATGGGCTCTGATACCAAATGTAATGCTCGCCAAAATATCCCAGAGAAATATAGCTAAATACACACTAATTTATTTTTTTAAACAATACAACACATAACATCACTTAAGAAATGCAACGAGCACACAACAAAATTTAAGTATTATGAACATAGAATAGTGTCGTGCTCTATGAAGTGTACCTATATCTGCAACCACAATGCACTCAATAAATCATTATAAGCATGGTTAGAATATTTAATCAAGGAAATGTAAAACCATAGCTAATCGACTTATTGCCTCCTAGTAAATGCGAGTATGAAAAATGCTCTCAGATCTGATTGTGCATATTCCAGTGACTTGACTATACCTAGATGGAGGATTTGAATGAAGAAAATGCATGATCTAGCAAGAATAACATGATTAAGATACATGAATGATTGATCTAGCATGATTAAGCTAAGATTTAAGCTAAAATTGAGCATGATAACATTGCTAAAACTAATAAACTATAAGCTAGATGCCTATAATAACAATGCATAAGATGAGAATGAGATGGGATGCAATCATGATATGAAATTGGGACCCTTTGTGCTCCAAAATGAGGTCTATTTATAGTATTTCCAACGCTAGGGGTGATGTGGCAAGAATCAATGGTCAAGATTGATCTGAAGATATCAATGGTTAAATTGGAGGAGGATAGAAAAGGGGATTGGATTAAAGGGAACATCTGTCATCTCTATGGTGACAAGTGTCAAGAGGCTTCTAGAAGGGATTAGATGAAAGGGAACACTTAGTGACAAGTGTCACAAAGGTTCTAGAAGATGTTGGATGAAAGGGGACATGGTGGGTAGGTAGAATGGGTTAGGTTTAGGAATGGTTAGGTTTAGGAGTGGTAGAAGTTAGGAGAATTTGAATTTAAAAATTCAAACAATATGAAAAGGATAATTAAAACTCATAATTGATTTGTTTTAATTAATTAGGGTATTTAGAAGAAATGATTTTGGATGAGGGAATTAATTAATTTGAATTAATTAATTAAAGGGGTGAAATGAAATGAACCTATTAAATAAATCCTTAGATTTATTAATAAGTAGATGAAAGGGGAAATTTAATCAAATTGCTTAGTGACTATAATTAAATTGGGAAAGAGGATTAATTAAATAATTGCTTATTTAATTAATTATCGTCAGACCTTTTTTAGGTGTATACATTTTCCCCCTCTTTGAAGCGAGGTGTGATGACACGTTGATTCAAAGAATAATCTCATTTTAATGCTGATATTAGTTTGATAGGATGTCCCAGCTCTTGATTGCTAAATTCTGGTATGATGATGCCCCCTCGGGAGATCAATTGAGATAATTGATCTTTGGAGTTTTGCAAGATTGATATCCCAATGGATTTGATTTGATTTCTGCAATTGTGTTTGATGAAAATGCGAGTTCTTTGATTAGCTTGATTGCGTAGATTGATTAGATTGAAAAATATTGATTGATTAGATTAAGCCTAGTTTTAGGAAGGATTCATCCTGTATAAGACAATGATGATCAAAGCATCTGGTTTCACGAAGAATTCATCCTGTATAAGACAACGATGATCAAAGCATCTGGTTTCAGGAAGGATTCATCATGTATAAGACATGATCAGAACATCTGATTTCAGGAAGGATACATCCCGTATAAGACATGAATCAGAATCAGATCGTCTAGTTTCAGGAAGGATTCATCTTGTATAAGACATGATAGAATCAATTAGGTTTGATTGATTGATTTGTATGATTTGATAAGGTTGATTAGATAAAGAACTGATAGTTTGTTGATATCAAGTTGCAGAAATATTTGGATATGTTGATTGTTGATTCTATTTGAGAGAGATAGCATAAGATTTGAGCTAGGTCGATAATATCATGAGAGAGATGTGAGTCATCATTCTAATTGTGTATACACTTGTGATGATACTTTGATGATTCTTGCGATAGATTTAACCTTGGATAAAAGGAGCTTGTAGGATCCTATGCAAGAATGAAATGCAAGCTAAAATGCAAATGAAAATGCAATGGAGATGCAAACTATGACCGGTCTAGTCACTGGATTATTTTGCATTTTTTATCATCATTGAGCTTTTGAAATGTGGGAAGTGAGTGCAAACATCGATGGTATAATTAAACCATGATGACCTGATCATTACTTTTCTGGATTTTGATATAGCAAGTTAACACAAGCATCTAGGTATAATTGAACCGAGATGACTTGAGTGTTGTTTGCGTAAAACAAACAGTATTAATCATTTCAATACACAAATTGGAAATGTCTTCAATGATATTCTGATGATCATGCCCCGAGACAAATTTGCACATATTAATGATTAATTTTCAGACAGTATACAAGAAAAATATCATGTTCCTTCCTTGTTCCTCTAGTCAATGACATCCTGGAGTCACTCAAAAATCATGATAGCAAAAAGCAATATAGAAAAGTTGAACAATCATGTTACAATCATTATTCAAAAAGATATTATACGGTGAAAAGTGTGTGATGTGCTTAGATTGATTTTGTGATATCTTGATAGTTGATAGTTTGATCTTGTGTTCAACATTGGATGTGTCTCAGTTTTTGCTTGATAAGAGTTTTCTAACTGTTTGTTCTACTTGTTTGATTAAGCTCAAAATGATCAAGAGTTTTGCCCCCAGCTAGGTGTAGGATTTTGCCCCAAGTCTAGAAACAAAGTCGTTATGATATATCCAATGATCCAAACCATGGAAAGAAGCCACCTGGGATGTCTGCGTATGTATAAAGGCTTAATGATGGATATTGATACTGCTGATGGAAGAATGAATGCATGAACTAATAGATGGAAGAGCTAGCTGACAGATAACGCCCATTTGCCAGGTTTTCACCATCTATTTTTATTGCACTTTTTCTGATATTTGATTTTTTTTCTTTCTTTTTTCTTCTTTTTCACTTTTTAGGATTTTTTTGATTTTTCCCTTTTTTTATTTTTTTTTATTTTTCACTTTTTTTATTTTTTATTTTTTTATTTTTTCTTCTTTTTCACTATTTTTCATTTTTATTTATTTTTCAGACATAGAATTTCTTCAAGTGCATGCTATTGATAGGTTCCTTGAGCTGATCTCCATCCTATGTTGATAGCTCATATGCTCCTGATCCAAATACTGTTGTGACCACAAACAGACCTAACTAGTTTGGTTCAAATTTTCCTTTCTTTTCTCGATCTGCCTGGTTCCATGGATTTTCCTTTAGCACTAGTTCTCCCACTTGAAATATTTGTGGTTTAACCTTATGATTATAGCTCCGACACATTCTTTGCTGCTATACCTTTAGATGGTCAAAGACATTGTGTCTGTGTTCATGGATCAGTTCTAACTCTTGTAGTCTAGATACTCTTTGCTCTTCATCTGGGATGAGACCTTTTAGTGATACACATAGAGAAGGTATCTCTAATTCGATTGGAAATATAGCTTTTGATCCATATACAAGAGAGAAAGGTGTGGCACCTGTCGATGTGCGGATACTGGTGCGGTAGGCCCATAGAGCAGGGTTTAGTTGAATATGCCAATCTTTCCCAACATCGTTCACTGTCTTTTTAAGAATTTTCAGAATAGTTTTATTAGATTCTTTTGCCTACCCATTTCCCCATGGATAATATGGTGTGGAGAATCTGTGTTGGATTTTGAACTTCTCACATAGCTCTTGTACATCTTGATTCTTGAATGGTCGCCCATTATCAGTGATAATGGTCATTGGTATTCCATAGTGACAGCTGATGTAATTGTTGGTATTTTGGTATGGTTTTGTCATTGATGTCAACACCTACTAAAACACTAGCACTTTGGAGATCCAACAGCATTCACCGGCAAGCAAGTAACTATTGCACAGTTACTGGTATATGGTTCACCGACAGGATATAATGATCACTGACACTTGGAATGATATGGAAGACACTTGGTAATGTCAAAGACATCATGTGGACACTTTGTTTTGAAGAATTAATCATTGGTATATTCATATTTGCATATTTTCTTTTATCGACAAATAGGTCCAGGGACCTAGGGTTACACCGACAGGTTTATCTTTTCCAGATCAGCATGGCACACTATGGAGATGATTTATTATTGTTGTAAATGCATTAAGATGACATGTTTAATCGGTTATTGCACTGGATATTATATTGTTTGTAAAATGTTTTCTTGTAATATCTTGTAGAGCCGACCTACTAAAATTGGTCTTAGGTTATGGTATAAATGTAAGATCTTATTTGTAAGATCGAATGTGGAATGCGAAAAAGAATTGAGTGAAGGTATATGCGATATTAAGTAGAGCTATACACGAAGACATCATTTGAAGGTGAAGCTAGGTTTTTGTGGAAGCATATCAGCATTACACCGGTATTGAATCCAACATATGAAGATGTTATTTTGTGCAGTACATTCTTATTGGATTTAACCATCAAACTATAGTCAGTGTGACTCCCATTCTGTGATTGAGCAGTGAGCTTTAGGCTATTGGCCTTTTTGCCTGTGCAGACCCCATTTATGTACACTTACTATCTGTAGTAGTATCATCTGATTGTGGGTAAGGTTTCCCACTGTGGTTTTTCCCCTTACAGGGTTTCCACGTACAAATATTGATGTTATGTGTTGTGGATGACTTTGTGCTTATGTTTCATGCATTAATCTTTACGAGTATAGAAATTAACTGTTAACATTGTCTACCGACATACTTAACTGGTTTACCAGTATTAAGCATTAAGTTGGTTAAGTTGTTTTTGGTTTGAATTTATTTGACAACTGATTCACCCCCCCCCCCCCCTCTCAATTGTCTCTGGGACCTAACAGTAATTCAAGATAAATGCAGCAATTTATTTTCCTATGATGTTTATGAGAGGTACTGCCTCAATCCATTTTGTGAAATATTCAGTAGCTACCAGGATGAATTTGTGTCCATTAGATGAGGAAGGATTTATCTTTCTTACTATATCAAGTCCCCATTGACAAAAGGCCAAGATGTTGCTAAAGCATGAAGTTCTTGTGCTGGTGCATGGATCAAGTTCCCATGGATTTGATATTGTTTGCATGTTCTTGCTATCTTAAAAGAATCTCATTCCATAGTCGGCCAATAATAGCCCAAGCGTATGAGTTTTTTCGAAAGGGTAAGACCACTTAAATGAGTGCCACAAATGCCATTATGGACTTCATGTAAGGCCTTCTCAGATTCTTCTTGTTCGAGACATCATAAAAGAGTACCATCTAGACCTCATTTAAATAGGGTATTTGCGATGAGAGTAAAATGAGAGGATTGACGAATAAAGTTTCTCTTTTGATTTTTTGATAAGTCAGGAGGTAAGATATTATCTTTCAAGTATGTGTAAGTTTGGCCATAGCGGGAGGAATCATGTCCAATAAGTTGATAGATGGTTCGGGAATTAGGACAATTATAGGCAAGATGAAACAACTCTTCAACCAGGAATTCATAATGCTGTTGATTTTCCCGTGTCTGCAATAGAGAAGCTAGTGTAGCCATGGCATCTGCTACTTTGTTGTCATTTCTTGGAATCTGTTCAAAAGTTATTTCTACAAAGTACTTCTTGATATCATCCACTATCTTTTTGTAAGGCATTAGTTTGTCATCTTTTGTTTGATAGTCATGATTTATTTGATTAATGACAAGCTGGGAGTCTCCAAAGACTTGAAGTTGTTTAATGTTCCATTCTATAGCCATTTTGATACCTATGACCAATGCTTCATACTCTACTATACTATATTGTTTGTACATGGAAAGCTTAATTTGTATGCTTTCGGGATTGTATGCCCTTGTGGTGTGATGAAAAGAATTCCTACTCCTGATCCATGTTGTGTTCTATTATTGATGTCTGCTCCTAGACTGATATTTGGGTGATGTATTGTAAGATATGGATTGAACCCTGGAACGTCTGTATATGAATAGGTAAAATTGACTTGCCATCTTTTGAATGGTTTCAAGTATTTTTGCCTTGCTAGTTCTGATAGAGAAGCTACTAGATGTAGATTAGTTTTTCCAATGATAACTACCTTTGTTGGTGCTATTATGATAGATAACTTCTCTTGATAAACTTCAGGTAAGGTGTCAAATATCCCATCTTCCGGTGCCTCGAGGAGGTTTTCACCATTAGATGCATCCTTTATTTTTACTTTTTCTCAATCTAATGTTGCCAATGAATGGTTTTCAACATTAGACCTGATGTTGTTTTCTTTATGTTCAATTTTGCGACTAGGAGATTTAACACCCACTTGACCTGAAGATACTTTAGCAGAATCCTTGGTGAAAGTTGTTGCAGGTTTGATTTCATCAAGATATAAGGATATGGCATGGTCATTAGGTAAGGTATCAATGTCAGTATGTTCTTCATTTTCCCAGTCCATAGGTTCAGGATAGCTTAAGGATAAAGGATCTTCAGGTTGAATAGTTTCAAAGATATTAGGGGTCATGATAGAGATGTCAGAGCTTTCAGTATGTATTTCTATGTCTAGAATGATACTCTCATCAGAATGACCTTGTAGTCACATAAATCTGTCCACTTAATTAAAATGAATATTTAGTATTTATTTGATTATTTAACCATCAATCAATAATTAATTAAATTAATATATTTAATTAATTCATCTTAACCCTCTTCTCCTATTAATTAAATAAATTATTCAATTTATTTGATAAATTCACTTAACCAAATTCAAAACATTAATTAAATAAATAAATCATATTTATTTAATTAAATTTTCTCTCACATTTAAATAAATTAATATTTATTTAAATTCCCCCAAAATCCCACCTCTCACATTTAAATAAATTAACATTTATTTAAATCACCTTTATCCTCTACCCACTTGTATTTTCCTACAAATGCAAGTTGCACAACTATTTTAAATAAATCATTTATTTAAATCACCTTTATCCTCCACCCACTTGCATTTTCCTACAAATGCAAGTTGCACAACTATTTTAAATAAATTATTTATTCAAAATCCTATTTATCCTCATCCACTTGAAACCTTAATGGCTTCCTTCTAGAGTCTTCTCAAACCTTTAATGGTTTCCCTTACAGTCTTCAAACTTAATGGCTTTAAAGTCTTCAAACTTGATGGCTTCCTTCTATAGTCTTCTTAAGACTTTAATTGCTTCCCCTACAGTCTTCAAGCCTTTAATGGTTTCCCTCAAAGTCTTCAAGCATTTTAATGCTTTATCTTCCTTTTTCTCATTTAAATAAATTAATATTTATTTGAATATTTATCCGAATGCAAATTACACCATTTAATTGAAATAAATAATTTTATTTTAATTGAAAATACCAAAATTCCTCCCACTTGCATTTTCCTATAAAATCCACTTGCATGCCTAAACCCCTTCTAGATTATTCTAAACCTTTCCTAATTAACCTAATCCATCCCCTAAATATTGTCACATTCCTAAGCAAACTGGAGTCACTTTGTGAGGCCTCACCTCGACTCAGTCTGACATTCAGTGGATTTTATATTTAGACTATTATGGATACTTTATTTTGATACAGTTTGAGACTTAGAAATTATATGATTTTAGGATTTGGATAACATTGCTATGATTTGATGATTTACTTATATGCTTTATGGGATAGAACACTACATGATTGTTAGATAGGATGATATTGCAATGATAGATGTCATTATTAAATTTGCAGGACTTTACTATGATAATAGAACTATGATTTATGGTTAAGTTTATGTGAATTGGGATGAAATTGCTTATGTGAAATTGCTAGATAAAAGATGTATTTAATATGTGCAGATGAAAATTGTATGCAAGTGATGATGTGTATTGTTAATCCTTTGAATTATATTATATGTCGATATTTGAAAGTACTAATGTGTAAATTGAGATGCGTAGGAAATTTACCATGTGACCATGGAAAATTACGGAGAACCAAACCTAGACTTATGTATGTTCGTAAGCCAGGGGTTGTTTATTTGGAGAGACAACACCCCGTTTGTGTTGTGTCTTATTCGTAACAGTATATGTTGCATGAGTATTAAGTGTTATTTAAATTTAATGTGTAAAACCCACAAGAGACGATTTCACGTTTTATTATGTAAAAGTGTTTTATTTGTGTCACTTAACACATGTGGATTTAAATTTAAATGTTTTATTTTTGTCTCTTGGAGGGAAAGTGTTTAACTATAGTTTTTCTTTAATAATATAACGTGTTGTCATAAATACCTTTGGAAAGAAATCTTTGGAGTGGTCAACATATGTTTGACCCGAAAATAAACTTCAGAGGGGTTTTAAATGGGTTAAATGAACACCTAGGGGTAGTTTAATAGGGTTTCCTAAAGCCCATAAGGTATACCTAGGGGTTAGGGGTAATTTTAGGCAAGTTTCTACTTTTAAGTGACCTTTTTGACGCTTTAAAAATTAGCTTTTTTGAGTTGTGCGAAAATTGAAAATTAGAAGTTTAAATCTAATTGAGATTTTTCCTATTCGAATGAGAGTCTTTTTGCATTCTGCTTTACTTTCCTTTTTGGTTTTTAGAAACTTGTGAGAACTCAATGAATGAGCTTCTTAAGAAAGAATTTGGGAATTTGAGGGTAATCACCCACTCTCCATTTTTGGAGACAAGAGAATTTTTGAAAAGAAAATAATAGTTTGGAATAGAAAATTTGACTAAGGGTAGAAGAAGAAGATCCGTGGATTGGGCAGCTCTTCCTCAAATATTATACTACCATTGGGTAAATTAAGGTTGGTTTGATTATTCTTAAAAATGTCTATGTTTCTTGTATGTGTTTGAGAGTATGATTGGTGTAAGAAATCTGTGTTTTTTTTTGAATACCATGTTTTAGAATTTCATTTGAAATCTTTGCATTATGCTTTGTTGTGTTTTGGGAGTTTCTCAAGACCTCTTACTCTTGGGAGAGAGGAGGATCTTGTTGGTGGTAGCAGTGACAACCCTCAAGTGAGAGACTCTCGTTTGAGAGTGATCACAAGGGATCTTTGTGTGACCCTTGCTGCATGGCCTGTTTGTGCAATGGGGGTCATAAGGAGGGATATAAGGCTAGAATGCCTTTGGGGGGCATAAGGAATAAGGGGTTGAGATTCTTGATGTATTTTTTGTGCCATGAGGTGGCTACTTGTTTTTCCATACTTGCAGCTCTCCTCAGGGTATTGGTCCACTACCACCCTTAAAAAAGTTCATCACCAAAGTGTGGTGCTATGAAGCCAAGTTGGGAGAGTGTCTGAATCTCTGTGTGTGTATTTTTGTCTTCTATGTGTTTGCATGTTTGTTACCCATCTAGGGCTTGGTTCTCCGAGCTCGGGGGTGGCTACCAGTTAGCCTAGGCTAGGAGGTGAGCACTCCATGGTCATATTTATGATTTATTATGCAGGAAAGTCAAGAGAAAGGAATAGGATAAGAGAAAGGTTGCAGAAGATTATTGTTGAAGAAATTTAGATTTATTTGCAGTTATTAGTTTTGTTAAAAGAAATATGCCCTCATTTGTTGAAAAGAGAGGCAAGTTGTAATTTTGAAAATAGACATGAGATTTGTTGTTGTAGTTAAATAAAGAAACACCCTGTAAATTTGCAGAATATCGTTAGAGTTGTAAAAAGCTAGATATGCTTCTATTTTCTATAAAAAAAAGAATTGCTTTTTGGATTGCATGCAATAGTTGTTTTTTTTTGCAATATAAAAATCAGTTTATTTAAATCTGAGTTCTTCTTTTTAGCTAAAAATCTATCTCCATTTTAATTGCAGAAAATCATGAATCATACTTGCTATTAACATGTGAATAAAATTAGTTGTTTTATTAGTTAAGAAATCAATAAATGTATTTGTTTCAGAAAAGTATAATGCTTTCTTAAAATAGTATTTCTTAAGTTTTAAAAAAAAATAAAAATCTTAGAATTCTGTTTCCTGCATACCTATAGATTACAATATATAGATTTCGATATAGTTCTGGAAATATATATTTATCCATTAAAACAGACGTAACCCATATTTCCTTTCCTACAATGGTATATCAAAATCTTTCATGATTACGATGTTAGTTTAAGAAAAAAAATTAAAACTATTAGTCATAAATAAATATTTATATATATCTATATGCATGTAGAAATCATGGGTATATTTATATATATTTTTATATAAAACATGCCATATAAATACCCTGCAAAACAAATGAAAAAGAGAGCCTAAGTTTATTTACCATATATATATATATATATATATATATATATATATATATATATATTAATTTAGCTTAATGAGATTACTTTGTTATTTTTGTTTCTTTTAAAAAAAAAATTTGTGTAAAATTGGCATTGAGAAATATATATATATATATATATATATATAAATAAATAAATAAATTTAAAAAAAAATTTAACAAAAAAAAAGGGGCTGAAGCACTGTGCATCGCACAGTGAACGACGGAGCCGCACACTGTGCAAAGCACAGTGGATGGCGGCGCCGCACACTGTGCAGTGCACAGTGAATGGTGGGGCCGCGCACTGTGCGCTGCACAGTGGGCGGCAAGGCCGAACACTGTGCAGTGCACAGTGGGTGGCCATGGCCGAGCTACCACCAGTGAAACCCCCCGCCTTTCTTTGAGTTTGCCCTTCACCGTATTCTCTCTCTCAGTTCGGCCCTGCAATGCGGGGTTTGAACAAAACCAAAAAAATATATATATCAAACCCTAGCCCGGGTAGGGCTAGGGTAATAAAATAAAATAGACTGTTTAACTCTTGTTTATAAATTAAAAAAAAATCCCTAATTAGGGATTACATGAAAATTGATTTTCTTTTTAAGTTGTGGAAAATCTATATTTAAGATTAGATAGGGTTTTCAATTTAGATAGATGTGGGAATTTTAATCCTAATTAATTATTTTATTAAATTAACTATTTGTGAAGCCTTGATTAAATAGAAAAAGGAAATTAATTCCTTGAAACCTAAATTGATTTTTGGAAAGATAATTTTCCTCATCGAACAATGTCATTTAGAAATTAAGTTGACACTTTAATCCATTTAATTAATTAATGATTTTAAAATGAAATTTAGACAATATGACTTTATTGGAGATCAATTTTTATCTTCGTCAACCCATTTAAATGAGTTTAATAAATTAAACTAACGACTTTATTTGATGAGAAAATAAATTAAAACATTTAGTTTCCGCAAATGAATTTTAATTAAGTTTCGATACTTAGTTAGTATCATAGTTAGTACGATCTTTGATTGGCCAACATGTTAACACATGTCGTGATAGAAAACTTGGTTATTTAACTAGTCATTTTAAAATAAAAAAAAATCATTCCGTTTTTGCCCTAAATTTTGGGCATGACATTTTGGTATCAGAGCAAGGTTTTCAAATTAGGAACCTTACTCCACTTACGTTTCGCCTTAGAATATTTAAATTATTTTGTTACATTGATTTTATCAGACTTTTGAATTTAATTGAATTAATATTAATCTAAAAGAAATTAATTAATTGCTTTGCCTTATTTTCCTCTTAGGATGCCTCCGACGACGCGACAAGCTCGCAAGCGCGGACAGGGTCCTAGACGTGTGCGCATAGCACACCAAGAGGTAGAGAGGGAGGCATCGGTTCTAGAGGAGAACCCAGGGGCACCTCCCAAACAGCCAAATGAACCTAACCGAGACCTCTTAGTAGCCATCCAAAATCTTATTGGCATAGTTCAGGAAAGGATCCCAGCAGAGAACCCTCAGGTTAGAAGTCATTACTCTGGGAGTCATAGATCTGTTGATAGAGAACGAAGCAGGAGCCCAGCTCCGATTCCTGTAGAGAGCTTGGGTGGAAATGAGCCAGAGTCTGTGCATATGCCAGGACCACCTCCAGTGGTGGAACCAGTTTATTTTGAGAGAGCTCATCGAGATCCAGGGGATCTTATCAGGGAGGTCATGTGCCTCTAGCCACCATCCTTCGGAGGTTCTACAGATGGAGTAGAGGCCGAGGCATGGCTTCTGAGTCTCGAGAGGTGCTTTGCGTTGCGTTCTTATGAGAGCAACTTGAAAGCACGTGTCATAGTTCATCTTCTGAGAGGGACAGCCTCCACTTGGTGGAGACAGGAAGAGTACAAATGCAGATTAGTTCCTGATACTCTCACTTGGGAGATATTCACAGAGACGTTCCGTGAGAGGTACCTATCAGAACACTTCAGGCAGCATCGTATAGACGAATTTCACGATCTCCAACAAAAAGGCTTGTCAGTAACCCAGTATGAGAGTAAATTTTTTGAGCTATTGCCTTATGTAGATTATCTAAAGGATGAGAAACTTCTAGTAAACCACTTCATTAGAGGGTTAAATGCCAGTATAGCCGGGCCTGTTAGGATGTCCGCTCCAGAGAGCCTTCGGGTTGCTGTAGAGAAGGCACTGATTGCCGAGGAAATTCAGGTCAGACCACAGGACAATAGGGATCGGTTTTAGAACCAAAATCCCGCACCTCAGACTTATGGATTCCAGAAACCACATTGGAAAGGAAACAATCAAAATTCTCAGGGGTTGTCCAAACCCCCTCCTCCACAATAGACACCACAGAACCAGAGGTAGAAGCCTCCACAGTATCAGCAAGGCTCCAAGCCCAAATAGTGGCAGACTCAAGGACAGAAACATGATCAGAGAGCACAGGGGCAGTACACATAGCCGGCAGGGACTTAGTAGTCCTCCAGGGGTGGTACAACAGATCTAGTAGGACAAGAGGTCAGGCATTCTCTAGGCCTCAGGGTGCCTAGTTCTAGGCACAGGGTGCTTGCTTTACGTGTGGAGCCATGGGGCATATGGTGAGGGATTGCCCTCAGGGACAGGTGGCAGGGAGTCAACAGATGGCCGCTTCAGAGACAACAGTTGGTGATATGGGCAGGTCCCATAGAGTATTCGCAGTGGTTGACAACCGCCAGGCTGAGCATCAAGCCACGGTTATCGAATCTACAGTTATAATCAAAGGTAACAATGTATCTATTTTGTTTGATTCAAGAGCTACTGACTCCTTTATATCTCCATTGGTTGTGGAGCATTGCGGGCTAGTGGCAACTAGACAGGGTGTCAGTTGGGAAGTGGAATTAGCTTCAGGAGCTAGAGTGTTAGTGGAATTAGAGGTTAGGGCATGTCAGCTGTAGATTGGTAAGACCACCACTTTAGTAGACCTTAGAGTGACTCCACTTGGATCTTATAGGATCGTACTTGGCATGGATTGGCTATATGCCCACAAAGCCAAGATGGATTGCCACCTGAAAAAGATCAATTGTGAGGATGATCATGGTTTGCCCATAGTTATCACCGAGATTCAGAGGCCCGTGTCTCTTTGCATGATCTCCGCAATGCAGCTTAAGCAAAGCATGCGGAAGGGATGTCAGCTTTTTGCTATCACTATCAGTGACAGAGGAGAAGAGGAAGAAAAAGAAACATCGCTCGATGACCATCCTATCCTTAAGGGATATTCAGATGTATTTCCTTCAGAATTACTGGGAATGCCTCCCCGTAGAGAGATTGATTTTCATATAGACCTAGTACCAGGAGCCGAGCCAGTTTCCAGAGCACCTTATAGGATGACCACAAATGAGCTAAATGAACTTAAAATACAGCTTGAGGAACTCCTTGAGAAGGGTCATATTCATCCTAGCGTATCCCCTTGGGGTGCACCAGTCATATTTGTTAAGAAGAAGGATGGATCTCTCCGATTATGTATGGATTATCGGCAGCTAAATAAAGTAACCATCAAGAACAGATATCCTTTGCCCAGAATTGATGATTTATTTGACCAACTTTAGGGTGCCAAAGTCTTTTCCAAAATAGATCTGAAGTCAGGATACCACCAGTTGAGAATAGTGGAAAGTGATATCCACAAGACCACATTTCGCACTAGATATGGTCACTATGAGTTTACCGTAGTCCCCTTTGGACTTACGAATGCCCTAGCAGTTTTTATGAGCCTCATGAATGGGGTGTTCCGTACATTTCTAGACCATTTTTTTATTGTGTTCCTCGATGATATATTGATATATTCTCATAATGAGAAGGAGCATGAGGAGCACTTGAAGCAGGTATTGTAGTGTTTGCGAGATAACCAGTTGTTTGGCAGCCTATCGAAGTGTGCTTTCTTTCGGTCTGAGGTCAAGTACCTTGGGCACGTTATTTCTAGTGATGGGATCTCAGTTGACCCATCAAAGATTAGGGCTATTATGGATTGGCCAGCGCCTACCAGTGTGACAGAGGTTAGGAGTTTCATGGGCTTAGCAGGGTATTACCGACATTTTATCGAGGGTTTCTCCAGAGTCTCACACCCTATTACTTCTCTTCAGCATAAAGGGAAGAAATTTGAGTGGACAGAGAAGTGCGAGAAGGCCTTTCAGGAACTCAAGAAGGCACTTACTAGTGCTCCTATCCTTGTTGTACCAGATCCTACAGCTGACTTCACGGTTTGTACAGATGCTTCTCTAGAGGGTTTAGGGGCAGTTCTTATGTAGAATGGTAGGGCCATAGCTTTCGAGTCTAGGAAACTTAAGACTCAAGAACTTAATTATCCCACTCACGACCTTGAGCTCGCAGCAGTAGTGCATGCACTTGTGAGGTGGAGACACTTCCTTTTAGGTCATCACTTCGAGTTGCATTCAGATCATCAGAGTCTTCAGTACATCTTCACTCAGCCGAACCTTAATGCACGTCAGAGGAGATGGATTGAGTTCTTGTGCGAATATGATTTTGACGTTCACTACATCAAAGGAAAGGAAAATGTAGTTGCAGATGCCTTGAGTAGGAGACGTCACGAGGTTTACACCATATCCATGGGCACGAACTTGAGAGACCATATACTACAGCACTTTCCAGAGGATGGATGGTATGCAGAGGTTGGTCAGGTAATTTGATCTCAGGTTACTCTAGAAGGGAAATATGCAGATTATTCTTTGGAGTCCGATGGACTGTTACACCACAGAGGGCGCATTTATGTACCTTCCTCCGGAGGGTTGTGAGAGTTAATTGTCACGGAGGCTCATAGAGCTCCTTATGCAGCGCATCCCGGGGTTAAAAAGTTGCATGCTGACTTGAGGTAGTTGTATCATTGGCCGGGAATGTGGCAGCTCATTGCTGAGATAGTAGCTCGATGCCTCGAGTGTTAGAGAGTAAAGGTGGAGCACCGCCATCTCGGTGGGTTGCTCCAGTCTCACGCTATACCAGAGTGGAAGTGGAATACTATATCCATGGATTTCATCATTGATCTTCCTATGTCTTCTCGTTGCCATGATGCTATCTTGGTGACAGTTGACAAGTTGACCAAAGTAGCTCACTTTTCACCAATCCGTACTACATTCACAGCTGCAGCAGTAGCATAGGTGTTCTTGTGAGACATTGTTAGACTTCATGGTGTGCCCCGCAAGATTATTTCTGACAGGGATTCTCTTTTCACTTCTTCCTTTTGGAAGTCATTACAAGAAGCTATGGGCACTAAGCTCAATTTCAATACAGCCTATCACCCAGAGACAGATGGTCAGATAGAGAGGGTCAATCAAGTGTTAGAGGATATGCTCCGCATGTACGTCATGGATCATCAGACCCGGTGGGAGGAGTATCTTCCCTTAGTGGAGTTTTCCTATAACAAAGGACATCACACTTCTCTGGGGATGCCACCCTATCAGGCATTATACGGCAGGCCTTGCAGGACGCCTTTGAGTTGGGATCACATAGAGGATAGAGTTGCTATTGGTCCTGAGATAGTTTGGGATATGGAACAGCAGGTGGATTTGATTAGGCAGCGTCTCAGAGAGGCTCAGGATAGACAGAAGAAATATGTTGATGCAAAGAGGATAGATCATAGCTACTTGGTTGGAGACAGAGTTTTCTTGAGAGTGCGACCGCATAAGAGTCCAATCCATTACGGAAAGGGTTCTAAGCTTGCACCTCACTTTGTAGGACCTTTTGAGATTCTTGAGAGGATAGGCCCAGTTGCCTACCATTTAGCATTGTCGCCTAGCCTGTCACACATCCATGATGTGTTTCATGTATCAGTTTTGAGAAAAAATATCTATGATGAGTCTCACAGTTTAGATTGGGATGCCTTGCAGGTGGAGTCAGATGGGCAGCTAGCTTTGGAGCCCATTCGCATTTTGGCACGCCGGACATTGGCCCTTCGAGGTCGAGAGCTAGACCAGGTTAGGGTCTAGTAGGATTGCTATGATGAGGTTACGGCTTCATGGGAGGACGCAGCACATATGAGATCAGAGTACCCCCACCTCTTTGATGAACTCCAGAAGGAAGTTCATGCCTAGAGGGGGAGGATGTGAGGCCTCACCTTGACTCAGTCTGACATTCAGTGGATTTTATATTTAGACTATTATGGATACTTTACTTTGATGCAGTTTGAGACTTAGAACTTATATGATTTTAGGATTTGGATAACATTGCTATGATTTGATGATTTACTTATATGCTTTACGGGATAGAACACTACATGATTGTTAGATAGGATGATATTGCAATGATAGATGTCGTTATTAAATTTGCAGGACTTTACTATGATAATAGAACTATGATGTATGGTTAAGTTTATGTGAATTGGGATGAAATTGCTTATGTGAAATTGCTAGATAAAAGATGTATTTAATATGTGCAGATAAAAATTGTATGCAAGTGATGATGTGTATTGTTAATCCTTTGAATTATATTATATGTGGATATTTGAAAGTACTAATGTGTAAATTGAGATGCGCAGAAAATTTACCATGTGACCATGGAAAATTACGGAGAACCAAACCTAGACTTATGTATGTTCCTAAGCTAGGGGTTGTCTATTAGGAGAGACAACACCCCGTTTGTGTTGTGTCTTATTCATAACAGTATATGCTGCATGAGTGTTAAGTGTTATTTAAATTTAATGTGTAAAACCCACAAGAGACGATTTCACGTTTTATTATGTAAAAGTGTTTTATTTGTGTCACTTGACACGTGTGTGAATTTAAATTTAAATGTTTTATTTTTGTCTCTTGGAGGGAAAGTGTTTAACTATAGTTTTTCTTTAATAATATAACGTGTTGTCATAAATACCTTTGGAAAGAAATCTTTGGAGTGGTCAACATATGTTTGACCCGAAAATAAACTTCAGAGGGGTTTTAAGTGGGTTAAATGAACACCTAGGGGTAGTTTAATAGGGTTTCCTAAAGCCCATAAGGTATACCTAGGGGTTAGGGGTAATTTTAGGCAAGTTTCTA
Source organism: Cryptomeria japonica (assembly GCF_030272615.1). NCBI lineage: Eukaryota > Viridiplantae > Streptophyta > Pinopsida > Cupressales > Cupressaceae > Cryptomeria > Cryptomeria japonica. Next base: position 421,861,809 of record NC_081406.1, on the reverse strand, counting down.
CTTTTAAGTGACCTTTTTGACGCTTTAAAAATTAGCTTTTTTGAGTTGTGCGAAAATTGAAAATTAGAAGTTTAAATCTAATTGAGATTTTTCCTATTCGAATGAGAGTCTTTTTGCATTCTGCTTTACTTTCCTTTTTGGTTTTTAGAAACTTGTGAGAACTTAGTGAATGAGCTTCTTAAGCAAGAATTTGGGAATTTGAGGGTAATCACCCACTCTCCATTTTTGGAGACAAGAGAATTTTTGAAAAGAAAATAATAGTTTGGAATAGAAAATTTGACTAAGGGTAGAAGAAGAAGGTCCGTGGATTGGGCAGCTCTTCCTCAAATATTATACTACCATTGGGTAGATTAAGGTTGGTTTGATTATTCTTAAAAATGTCTATGTTTCTTGTATGTGTTTGAGAGTATGATTGGTGTAAGAAATCTGTGTTTTTTTTTTAATACCATGTTTTAGAATTTCATTTGAAATCTTTGCATTATGCTTTGTTGTGTTTTGGGAGTTTCTCAAGACCTCTTACTCTTGGGAGAGAGGAGGATCTTGTTGGTGGTAGCAGTGACAACCCTCAAGTGAGAGACTCTTGTTTGAGAGTGATCACAAGGGATCTTTGTGTGACCCTTGCTGCATGGCCTGTTTGTGCAATGGGGGTCATAAGGAGGGATATAAGGCTAGAATGCCTTTGGGGGGCATAAGGAATAAGGGGTTGAGATTCTTGATGTATTTTTTGTGCCATGAGGTGGCTACTTGTTTTTCCATACTTGCAGCTCTCCTCAAGGTATTGGTCCACTACCACCCTTAAAAAAGGTCATCACCAAAGTGTGGTGCTATGAAGCCAAGTTGGGAGAGTGTCTGAATCTCTGTGTGTGTATTTTTGTCTTCTATGTGTTTGCATGTTTGTTACCCGTCTAGGGCTTGGTTCTTCGAGCTCGGGGGTGGCTACCAATTAGCCTAGGCTAGGAGGTGAGCACTCCATGGTCATATTTATGATTTATTATGCAGGAAAGTCAAGAGAAAGGAATAGGACAAGAGAAAGGTTGCAGAAGATTATTGTTGAAGAAATTTAGATTTATTTGCAGTTATTAGTTTTGTTAAAAGAAATATGCCCTCATTTGTTGAAAAGAGAGGCAAGTTGTAATTTTGAAAATAGACATGAGATTTGTTGTTGTAGTTAAATAAAGAAACACCCTGTAAATTTGCAGAATATCGTTAGAGTTGTAAAAAGCTAGATATGCTTCTATTTTCTATAAAAAAAAGAATTGCTTTTTGGATTGCATGCAATAGTTGTTTTTTTTTGCAATATAAAAATCAGTTTATTTAAATCTGAGTTCTTCTTTTTAGCTAAAAATCTATCTCCATTTTAATTTCAGAAAATCATGAATCGTACTTGCTATTAACATGTAAATAAAATTAGTTGTTTTATTAGTTAAGAAATCAATAAATGTATTTGTTTCAGAAAAGTATAATGCTTTCTTAAAATAGTATTTCTTAAGTTTTAAAAAAAAATAAAAATCTTAGAATTCTGTTTCCTGCATACCCATAGATTACAATATATAGATTTCGATATAGTTCTGGAAATATATATTTATCCATTAAAACAGAGGTAACCCATATTTCCTTTCCTACAATGGTATATCAAAATCTTTCATGATTACGATGTTAGTTTAAGAAAAAAAATTAAAACTATTAGTCATAAATAAATATTTATATATATCTATATGCATGTAGAAATCATGGGTATATTTATATATATTTTTATATAAAACATGCCATATAAATACCCTGCAAAACAAATGAAAAAGAGAGCCTAAGTTTATTTACCATATATATATATATATATATATATATATATATATATATATATATATATATATATATATATATATATATATATATATATATATATATATATATATTAATTTAGCTTAATGAGATTACTTTGTTTATTTTGTTTCTTTTAAAAAAAAAATTTGTGTAAAATTGGCATTGAGGAATATATATAAATGTATATATTTATATTTATATTTATATATATATATATATATATATTATATATAAATAAATAAATAAATTTTATAAAAATTTTAACAAAAAAAAAGGGGCCGAAGCACTGTGCATCGCACAGTGAACGACGGAGCCGCGCACTGTGCAAAGCACAGTAGACAGCGGCGCCGCACACTGTGCAGTGCACAGTGAACGGCGGGGCCGCACACTGTGCGCTGCTCATGTAATCCCTAATTAGGGATTTATTTATTTATTTATAAACAAGAGTTAAACAGTCTATTTTATTTTATTACCCTAGCCCTACCCAGGCTAGGGTTTGATATATATATTTTTTTGGTTTTGTTCAAACCCCGCGTTGCAGGGCCGAATTGAGAGAGAGAATACGGTGAAGGGCGAACTCAAAGAAAGGCGGGGGGTTTCACTGGTGATGGCTCGGCCATGGCCACCCACTGTGCACTGCACAGTGAACGGCGGGGCCGTGCACTGTGCGCTGCACAGTGGGTGGCAAGGCCGAACACTGTGCGGTGCACAGTGGGTGGCCATGGCCGAGCCGCCACCAGTGAAACCCCCCGCCTTTCTTTGAGTTCACCCTTCGTCGTATTCTCTCTCTCAATTTGGCCCTACAACGCGGGGTTTGAACAAAACCAAAAAAATATATATATCAAACCCTAGCCTGGGTAGGGCTAGGGTAATAAAATAAAATAGATTGTTTAACTCTTGTTTATAAATAAATAAAAAAATCCCTAATTAGGGATTACATGAAAATTGATTTTCTTTTTAAGTTGTGGAAAATCTATATTTAAGATTAGATAGGGTTTTCAATTTAGATAGACGTGGGAATTTTAATCCTAATTAATTATTTTATTAAATTAACTATTTGTGAAGCCTTGATTAAATAGAAAAAGGAAATTAATTCCTTGAAAGCTAAATTGATTTTTGGAAAGATAATTTTCCTCATCGAACAATGTCATTTAGAAATTAAGTTGACACTTTAATCCATTTAATTAATTAATGATTCTAAAATGAAATTTAGACAATATGGCTTTATTGGAGATCAATTTTTATCTTCGTCAACCCATTTAAATGAGTTTAATAAATTAAACTAACGACTTTATTTGATGAGAAAATAAATTAAAACATTTATTTTTCGCAAATGAATTTTAATTAAGTTTCGATACTTAGTATCATAGTTAGTACGATCTTTGATTGGCCAACATGTTAACACATGTCGTGATAGCAAACATGGTTATTTAACTAGTCATTTAAAAAAAAAAAAATCATTCCGTTTTTGCCCTAAATTTTGGGCATGACACACTTCTCAAAGACTCCAAAGTCTTTGAAAAGCAATTAATAATTTGTGTGTTCAACAAATTAACCTCTAAAGTCTTCCAAACCACTTATGGCTCTTACATGACCATTAATGGTTAATTCCACTTGCACCCATGGTTAAGGAATTTGACCCCTAACTTAACCCTCATGTAACCCATGTGTCTCTTCAAAGCATTTATTTCTTTGACTAGGGTAACCATCATGTCCCCTCAAGCATTTAATGCTCCTTATCTCTCCTCTCAAGCCTCCTCATGGTGACACTTGTCAACATGGGATTGAGTTGAAAGTCTCACATGGATTGAATATCTTTCAATCCTAACCCTTGTTAAGATTACTCAATCTTAACCCTTCATTTCCCTATTTATTCTATAAATAGAACCCTTCTCCTCAAGCAAAGAGGAAGCATTAGAGTATTGTTGTTATACTAGTATTAGCATAGAGCTTTTTCATAGCATCACTATCTACACTTGCATAGCATTTGCTTATCATATTCAACCATCTTGAATCTCCATATGGCATCCATGGCTAGTGCTAAAAGCTAAGAGCTACACTCATTTGGGACTTGGAGAGGTGAGAAACAAGGGAGAAGCATCAAAAGGCATCATGAAAGCATCTTAGGGAGGCTCTTCTCCTTTCTTTTATTTTGTTAAACTTCTTTCATGCTTTTTGAAATCTCTTTTGATATATTTGGAATGGTTTTTAGTTCTTTGTTTTGTTTTTATGGTTGAAACTAACTTATTAACATTGAACTTTGTTGTTGCCTTGTCCCCATTTCCATGACATCATTTGGTGAACCCGACTTGAATCAAAGAGCAATCATTTTGAATACTTCTAACTTTTGAATGTTTTAATTGACACATAGGTCATTCTCTTGTGCTTTTGTTCTCAGTTTAGCACCTTCGCAAATTGATACTTTAGCACTATTGTCTATACTGTTGTTCTTTCGTGTTAAATAGCACTTCTATTTTCACACAGAGTAGAGCTATTGTAACAGAGAGTTGTAAGAAAATTCCTTGTAACTGAAAACCAATATTTTTAGGCTTGTAGAAGCCCACCAAAACATGCGGATTTTTCTAACTAATTATCTTTTGTGCAGGTTTTAACTAACCCCTACAATAGGATTTTTTTTTTTTTTAAGCAATTTTAGCTTAGGAAATAAATTTGTTCATATTGCTAACTTTGTCTTTCAAGTTAGGATAAAATAAATTCATTTTCCTTTTGGGTTAAAATCAACTACACTTTCATTTGGAGTTTTAAAAAGAACCACATCTTTCGTTTGGAGCTCTAAAAAAGAATCACAAAAACAAACACAAAAAATTATTTTTTTGCAAAGTTAGGAACAAATTCTTTTGGTGCTTAAAATCAACAAGGCAAATTTTATTTCTTGCATCAAACTAAAATTCACAATCAACACTTCATTTTGTGCAAGTTAAAAAGAATCCCCAATTTGTCAAAGTTGTTCTCAAATCGATTTACTTCAAGAAAAACGTGCTCTTAATTCAGTTGACCAGGATTTCCAATTTCTAGATTACAACACATTTTTCCATTGAAGGATAAAAAGAACACCATGCCTGTTGGAGCAACATCTCCAAATAGTTAGATTACATTGCAATGGCAGATTAAAAAGAACAAGTGTTTTTCATGCTTGGCACACTTGTGCAAAAAGTCGGTCGAGTGGTCCCACTTATAACACACACTATCCTCTCCCTTGGCTTTCATGGTCCTAGGTGCAAGAGAAAAGTGTTAGTAACACTCAAATTTTTTATCTTTTTAAGAGAGGTCTGCCAAGAGACACATCACTCTTGGGAATGACCTCGTGCGGTAAATCCTTCGAGCCGCTATAGAAATCAAGTGAGAGTGAAAGTTGTAGCCTTGGGTATAGTTGTTCCTATAGTGTAACTGGCCGAAAGGACATATGGGCCCCACCACTAGTTACAAGGCTCTTAAGTGAGTCACTGCAGAATGAACTTATGTCCAAAAACATTGAACATGACTAAACACCTTTAAGTAGTAGCCCACCCATTTTATTGATTGAGGATATTTGAGATATAATTTAGTGCAAGAGCATAGATGGTTTTGCTCCCAGGATACTCACCATACATATTTCCTTGAGTAGAAACATAGCTTTTTGAAAAGTCACTTGTGGCTTGATAAAAGTGGTGACTCCCCCATCATAGGGATCATCTATTTTTTATGCTCATGCAAGACTTAGTATATCACATCCTTACCTGTCAAGGCAGGATTCATAAGGTATGTAGTACCAAAGTCGAAGAAATATCAAGATGTGGGCTAAATTTATCACAATTGGCCATTTGACCTTAGGGATAAAAAGTGTTTGAAGTGTGTTCGTTTTAGTCAAGACCAAGTGCAAATTGAGTTGACTTCAGGCTTTGGAAATACACCTTAAAATACATCTAAAGGAAGGGTCATATAAAAGTCCAAGGATTGGGTTGATCTAGACCCATACTCATTTGTGCCTTTTAGGCAACATTCTTGTGTTTGTGTGCTTGCTTTGTTTTCTTGTCAAAGAAAAATCAGAAAAAAATCACTTCCAAAAACAAATTATTCATCCAACCAAACATTTCTCAAAACAACCAAACACATCAAAAACAAAGAGCAAACAACAAAGAGTCAAATTTTATGACCACTCTTCACATCTTGCGAAAGAAGAAGCGTCATCAAAATATCAACTTGAAAAGAAGACCATTAAGCTCAAAGGCTTTGTTCAAAAGGAGGAAATTCTTTTATCTAAATAGACAAATCTTTGTCTCACATAGAGTCTTTCTGCATCACATGCGTCTCTACCTTCAAGGTAAAACAAACAAATTTGATTCAGAGTCATTGAACCACAGAGCTTTTATGCAATATAGAGCTTTGAGTTATCAAAAAAACCAAGGAGGCAAGATTAATCCCAATTTCTTCCCAAATGTTTGCATCACATACAACATAGCTCGAGAAATACCACCAACACCCGAAAGGGAAGAGGTAGAGTTTGTTCCATTTGTGACACAAAGATTTTATTGAAGTTAAAACATTTCATCCATTATCTCACTCATACATCATCACTTCATCATCAATCCATTCTAACTCTCAAAACATTAAGAGGTTCTTGTCCCAAGTTCTCTTTTTAGATATTGCTTGAATCAATCGCATCACATTGCTTTTTAGATTGTTTCTACATCTAGGATAAGCTCATCCTAAGAGACACATCTATGCAGGTTAAAACTAGTTCATGAGTGAATCCTCTCATTACTAGGTAGTTCAATCTGTAACACATCTCAGATTTCTCTACACCTTATCACATCAAATCTTATCAAACAAGCAAGCAATTCAAAGAAGGAATTTCGGTTACATCTACCTTAAAAGTGCTAGAGATCTACATGCAACACAACTCACCAACCATCAATATTTCATTTCATCAACAACTCATCATAATTTTCACACAACTTCAATAAAAGCTTGTCAACAAAATGGCCCAAACCCGATCACAATCAAGGCAACGAGAAATAGAAATGGAAGAAGAAGAAGAGGAAAATCTCAATGAATTTCAAGAAGCACTTGGAGGAAATGCAAATGATGAAAACCCAAGTACTCCTACTCCTGCAACAATAGAAAGGGCCCAGCATAACCCTCTCTTTAACAGACTTTTTGACAAAATACTCAGGAGCAATGCGGATGCTCACTTCTTAAAGCTCGCTCAAGAAGGAGAAAAACTCCCCTCTGACTTTGATGTTGCCCAATTAAGACAGGCATCAGAAAGACAAAGTCGCCATGAAGAGGAAAGAGGTAGAGATCCCATCAGATATAACATTCCTCGAGGTAACCCACCACCTCCTCCTCCAAATGAAATGGAGATGTTGCGGCAAGAAGTCAAGAATCTCACCCAACAACTTCATAGTGGTGTCAAAACTAACCAATTCTCACTCAATGACATCTATCCCTATCCTTTTGATAGGAATATTTATATGCCACCCTTTCTATGAGGATTCAAAACACCCAAATTCAAAAAATATAGAGGAAAGGGAGATCCTCGTGATCATGTCAGAGAATTCCATTCTGCTTGTCTCGAAGTGGCATATGAAGACACATACCTAATGCACCTTTTTCCCCAAAGCTTGGGAGGAACAACCACATCATGGTTTTCCCAGCTACCAGGTGGCATTAGAACATTTGAGGAACTCATCCAGAAGTTCCTAGCTCATTACTCTCATAACATTGAACGTGACATCACCATGGCTGATCTGTGCAACACTAAACAAAAACCAGGTGAACTATTCTTAGTATTCCTACAATGATGGCGTCAAATGTCTACCAGGTGTTCTCTTCAGTTACCTGAATGAGAACTAGTGGAAATATTCATTTCCAACTTAAACGAAGAAATGGAATTTCACCTGGATGTCAAAGACACAGACTCTTTCAATGATATGATCACCAAGGGTTTGAAGTGTGAACGGGCACTCATCAAGAAAGGACTCATCAAAATCTATAATGAACCAAAGGATGGTCCTCACCCATGCTTCAATAGTGATAAACCAAGCTTCTGGAACAAAAACAAGAATATTGTCAACGATGGGGTTGTGGATGCTAGGACTATACAAAGTGCACAACTTGTGGTTCGGTTTGTAGGACAGAATCCTCCACCTCAGAATAACACAAATGTTCCTTCTAATCAAGGTCACATCACATCTCACAATGAACCAAGACCTCGTCAGCAAAAATAAAAATGCACATACACTCCCTTAGGGGAACCCATTGAAACAGTATTGTGACAACTCATTTCTCAAAATTTGGTCACTCTCCCTAAAACATCAAACTATGAACCTCAGGTCAAACCCGCATGGTGGCGAGATACTGAACACTGCGATTTCCACCAAGGGAGAGGACACAAGACAAGTAATTGTCATCGATTGAAAGATCTTATTCAAGATCTTATTGACCGAGGAGAAATTGAAATAGAAGGACATGACCCAAAAACAACAAATAATGATCATCTAATGTTCAAAAATACACTTCCATCACAAGATCAAAGGGGTCCTTCCACTTCCAGGAGAGGCACTGATACCACTGATTATACTGTAAATCACTTGTATGATGCCAATGAACAAGTTGCAACTATAACCATCAAAAATCCCCACTCCAATTGCAATGTTGTTACACGTCGTGGTAAGGTTACCATAAAGGCAGCTCCACAAGGCACCACCTCCATACCAAAGCAGTACAATCTTGTGGAACAATTAGACAAAACGCCTGCACTTATATCCATTTTAGAACTATTGCGCCTATCGCCATCCCATAAAACTATCTTGGATCAAGCACTCCAAGAGGCGTCAGTCCTTGCAAACCTGAATACAGACCAATTTCAAGCCATGGTTGGAAGTCTAAAGTCATCACCTTGTCTCACTTTTTCCGAAAGTGACAACTCTTCTTTCTAGCAACCTCATAATGCTTCACTACACATTGAAGGCTTTATCAACCAGCATAGGATCAAGTGAGTCTTGATCGATAATGGAGCAGGCCTGAATATTTGTACACTATAGTTGGTCACAGCATTGAGATATACCATAGAATCAGTGGATCCTCGCAAGAAGATCACAATCAAAGCCTATGACGATGCAAAGCGTTCATCCAAAGGAGCTGTGGTACTCCCAATCTGAGTGGGCCCTGTGGTAAAACACATCATCTGTTAGGTTCTGGACCTTCCTCTGCCATACAATCTATTATTAGGAAGACCTTGGATACATGTCATGCAAGCCGTTCCATCTACCTACCATCAATGTATCAAGTTCCCACATAACGGTGTAGAGATCACAATCCTGGGCGATGCAAATCCCTTTGCATATTGCCATAATATCAAGCATCAACCAGAGATTACCGTTCCTAATAATAGAGAAGCCATTTCCTCCACATCATATATAAGTTCCACCTCTCTTGTGAGTTCAAACACCACTATACCAAAGCAAGAAAAGCTTAAAATGAAAATAGTAGAGGAAGGTCCTGGGGAATACAACTTGAGTCAACTCTTTTGTGTAGGACAAATGCCCACTTCTCCTAGAACACATGGTAAACCACAATAGGTACTCCAGCAACCCCTAATCATGTCAACATGTGCTTTGATGCCTTTCATCCTTGGAAAAAGTCAAGAAGAAGAAACCCAAGATGAGGACTTAGCAGAATGGATCTATAAAGATCCCATCACCACTGATATACCGCAAGTTAAACTTCCTATGGATCAGTATGGCAAAGGTCTTCTCATTATGCAAAGAATGGGGTATGATGGTCAGAGTGCTTTGGGATATTGCAAACAAGGATGACATGAACCTCTACTGCCGGAATTAAAGCCCAAAGGTAATACAGGCCTAGGCTTTGAAAAAGAGATCTTTCCTAAACTAAAATTCAAAGGAAAACCCAGCAAACCATTATGTCAGCCTACTATAAAAAGGACACCTTTCATTATTAAAGTAGCATCAAGCACCATCCCAACTGCCCCACCAAGGCTCAAAACCCCAACACCACCATCTACAATACCAATCATCCCACCAAGAGAACTAGTAATCCCATCAATAGTACCATTAGCAGCAACAATTGTATCGGAACCCGCAGTAGCATCTATGGCACCAACAGTTCCAGCAGAAGCCACTGAGTCAACACTACCGATACTCCCCATACCAGATCCTTTAATCCCCATTGACCTTCCTGCAGCACCGATCACTACAAAGGTACATCAACCAATCACACCTGCAGTATTTAACTCCAAAGACATCCCAGTATGGTATAGTAATTAGATGCTGGAAAGTGACTCAGAGACCAACTCACATGAGTGGGAATTTGATTTTGTACAGCTTAACACTTCAGATGAGGAAGATGCATCACTACCTCCACCACGCAAAGACATCCCTATTTATGGAGAAGCACAGATAAAGACCACTTGGGTTCCTAAACTGGAAACATCTTCCACAGACCCTATGTCTCATCCTACACCTGATTTTGACTGGGAGAGTACCATTAATGACCTTCACCATAACGTCTTAACCCTCACTGATACATCTAATGCACTTAACCTAATTGATGAAGTAATGCCCATTATCCACCCTGAACTCATCAAATGGAACCAACCAAATCCCCCATGTCTTGACTTCTTCCAAAATGATGAGGCTATCATTGACTTTTTGGAATTAAGGGATAACCTACCAAGCAGGGATCACAAAGCTGGATTCGCCATTGAACTTAATAGCGCAACGTACTTTGGGGCAGATGCCAAACCCTTCAGCTACAAAAATATAACAATAAAACATGGATCTTCCAGTGAAAACCACACCGTGGCACTGTTTGATTCAACAAAAGTAAAAAGAAAGAGCATATCCAATGGTGAAAACCTCTCTGAGGTGCCTGAGGATGAAGGGTTTGACATCCTCCCCGCTAGTACACAACGGGAACGATCAATGATTCTCATCGAGGAAACCAAAGAATACAATGTGGGGACTCCTGAAAATCCTCATCTCATACATCTGGCATCTCTTCTCACTCCAGAGGAACAACCTAAATTTATAGAGTTCTTCTAAAAGTGTCAGATCAACTTTGCATGGTCATATGCAGACATGCCTGGGCTTGATCTTGATTTAGTCATGCATCACCTCACCATAGCAGAAGGAGCCAAACCTGTCAAGCAGAAGCTTCACAAGATGCATCCTCAGATTGCAGTGCTAGTCAAAATAGAACTCAAGAAACTCCTAGATGTTGGTTTCATTAGACCAATTGATTATGCAGATTGGATCTCCAACATTGTGCCTATCGGCAAACCAAAAGGGGGCATCCGCATTTGTACCAACTTCAGAGATCTGAATAAGGCATGTCCTAAGGATGACTTCCCCCTACCAAATATCGACATCATAGTAGACCTGACAGTAGGTGTAGCGTCGTAAATTGTATGCACTTGCTAGGGTGGTACAATTTCACACCTAGTTTAGCACCCGCCTTGGCGCATTTTGCATTTTGCATTGCATTTCCCTTTTAGCACTTAATTAATTAAATTAATTAGGTCTAAGGTTCTATTTTATCATCTCCCATATCATAAAGTTGGGCCCTTTTCATTAAAGTGTGCCCCTTTCATTTTATTCTTCCAATACATCATTTAATTAAAAACCCTAATTAGGTCCTATTTTGAACTTGGAGGCCTGATTTCGGGGGTCAAAACATCTTGAAATCAGCTGTAACTTCAGGATTCTCTCTAAAATCATCATATCCAACGAACTTGAAAATTTGGTGAAAAGTTGTTGGGACCATGGTGCCCGGAGTGCACACAGTCTAGGGATAGTAGTTGAACTTGCATCATTTTATCTATCATTTGCAACAAAGGAATAGAAATCCTAATAGGTAGCCCGTGGCTCTCTCTTCCACAAAAAGAAGTAGCCAATTGTGTGATACCTCTAGGCTCTTTCGTATTCCACAAGTGTGTGATTGAAAGTGAGATTAGGCCATGTTTGCTTAGTGTCACTTTTTCCCCCACACATTTTGGTGAACCCGACGTGAATTCCAATCTTCTCTAATTCTGATTTATGTTTTCAAATTTGAGTGTTTATGCTATTTCAAATTCAAATTTGTATTTACAAGTTTTAATTTCTTGCAAGATTCAAAAATTTAGAGGAAATTTTGCTAAAACCCTAATTTTTCAATTCAAAGTTGAACTTGTGGATAGCTTAATTGGGATCAATAATTTCAAATCTGATTTAAGAACTCATTTGAATCATAAATTTAATTTTCTAAATCTACATTCTAAGTGCTTTCATTGGTTAAAATTAAACATTTCCTTCTATTTTGCATGTGTTATCATTTGAAAGAAGAAAATTGTAGTCATGATGCATTCATTTCATAGATGTGATAATGGGTTAGCTTCCTTTGTTTCAATTTTTCCTTCTCCTAAAGAACCTCCCCCCATCTATAACAACATTTTAGTGCCTAAAAGAGTTGCTACCAATCCCTTTGAGACTCTCCCAGCTCTAAGGATGAAGAATTTAAGAGTGATCTTGACAATTCTCCTAAAATGTGCCCTTCCTATTTAGCTATCCTAGAGGAAGAGAATGATATCATAAACACCTTTCTTAATGTTACTTCACCTTCCCTACATGATTCCTCTCTAAGTGAAAAGGTATTGATGGACATTTACTTATTTTCTCCTAAAGTTGGTCCTTCCAATGGGGGCATGTTAGTGCAACAAGAGGTTATGAACACTTCTTTCAAAGATCTCCTTCCTAAGCATGAATCTTTGGAGAAATATGTTCATGTTCCTCCTAAAAAACACTCCCTTCATGAGGATCCTTTTGTGCAAGAAGATGAAATTATCCCTACATTTCCTAGTGATGGCATTTCCTTTTCCAACAAAATTCCCACTAGAGATGATGAATTAATGATAAATGCTTACCCTTCTCCTAAAGTTTGTCTTACCCATAAGCATCCCTTAGAGAAAGAAGATGAAATAATAAGCAATTTCCTTAGTTCTCTCTCCCCTAAAGATCATATTGAACATATTTTGAGGAAAGAGGATGAGTTTAACACATCTATTGATGCTCTCTCTCTTAAGGATGAGGAATTAATAAACAATGTTATCTCCTCTCCCGAAATTGACAATACTTCAAACATTCCTTTCAACAACCTCACTATTTGGGATGAACCATTAGAAGAAGGTGTAGATTATTCTCTACCCCATGAGAGAACCCTAGCCAAAGGGGATGAAATCAAGATTGAAAAATCCCTTGATAGTTTCTCACCTTCCTTGAATCTCAATTGTTCTCCCTCTAAAAATAAAGTGTCTCCCTCTCATCAACTTGGTTCTACTCATAAGGATACCCTAGTTCAAAGAAAGATCGTTAACATCTCTTTCAAAGATCTCCCTCTCAAAAGTGAGACTTTAGAGAGTAATATTGATCCTTATCCTAGAGAGTTTATTCCCCATGTAGATCCTTTGATGATAGAGGATTATATGACCTTTCCTAGTATTACTCTTCCTACTAGAACATCAATGGCTACCCCTTGTCTCTCAATTGATTTAATCCTTGATAAGATTTTAGTGCAAGAGAAGACTATCAATAATTCTTCCAACACTTTTTTTCATTCCTCTAAACCATCCTCAATCAATTTGATACATGTGAATGAAACACCTAACAAACCTCTCTTCACTGTCCAAGGTGCTTGTCCTTCTCAAAATTCTCAACCTTTAAATAAGCCTATCTTAGTGGTTCAAGGCGGTTATGCTAATGATTCTTTTTTCACTCCTAAGAAACCTATTATTACTATGTAGGGAGGTTATTATACTAAGAGCCCTTATGAGTATGCTAAGCAACTGACTAGAGAGAGTTATAATGCGGTTGCTCATACCTATAATACTAGAAATAATAGGCAGCCTAATCCTCCTCCAGTTATCCCAACTTCACTTCCTCCTTCCCAACCTATTCTTCCTCAAGCTCCTCATATTTCACAAATGCTTAGTAAGGACTATGATCTCATAGAACAAATTAAAGCTACCCCTGCTAAGATATCCCTTTGGGATTTGATCCAAACTTCTTCCACTCATCATGGAATGTTACAAGATGCCTTGAAAGATTTGAATGTTCCTCCACCTAATACATCTAGTAATATAGTGTCTTTGGTTAACTCTGTGATGAATCCTAAAGCTCAAATTGTGTTTACTCAAGATGAGTTGCCTACTAGTGAAATTCAACATCAATATGATCCCTTGATGATTGTGGTTATCATAAATGACACTGCTATAAGACGAACACTGGTAGATAATGGTTCTGGCCTTAATGTGTGTAGCATTAATCTATTGCATAAGATGAATGTGGATACATCCCTTATTGAGCCTGACTCTCGTCCCATCTGAGGCTTTGATAATGTGGCTAAGTATTCATTATGTATTATCACCTTACCCATCACAGTGGGACCTATTACTTTGCCTACTCCTATCCATGTTATGTCGGGAAATCTAACATACAACTTGTTATTAGGGAGACCTTGGATTCACAATATGCAAGCTGTCCCCTCTACATTGCATAGACAAGTTGAATTTATTTATAATAATAAGAAATATACCTTGATAGGTGATACTAATTTTCAAGCTTGTTTGCAAACATCTACTTCCAAAGAGAGTTCTTCTAAGCCTTCCTCTTCTAGTGATGACTCGTTAAACAAGATACCTATGGATGAATCATTACCCTCTGATAATCAAAATTCTTTGGATGAGTCTGAAGTTCCTGAAGAAGATTCTTCTCAACTTGAATCTACACATGAAAAGGCTTTTGATCCTGAGAAGGTTCTCACAGAAGATGATTGGGGATCTCTTGATTTCAATCCCACCTTTGTAGGTGAGTATAGGGTTCCTCCTAGAGAGATTAAAGTTAAAAAGAAGGAAGAAACTAGAGATCAATCAGTCTTACCAGAACCTATGAGCAATAATTTTGTGGCCGCTCCTCGAACTTCTTCTCCCCACACCTCTAATTCTGAAGAATTTGATTCTTTGTCTTATGAAAAACCACCTTTTCTTTCTGAAATGGCTAATCGTTATGGTCGTGGTTTTCACATTTTGGCTAAGAGTGGCTATAGTGGAAATGGTTGTGGCACAAATGAACAAGGAATTAAAGTTACTTTAGAACATAACATGCATGAATATTCATTTGGACTTGGATATAATCTTTCTAAGCCCACCAAAGCATCTAAAAGACCATCTCTCAATGTGAATGCTATATTTAGTAGTAATGATGATCTCACTTCAACTAAATCATCTTCTGCTTCTATCAACTCTCATTCCCCTCATAAAGAAATCTTGGCGATGAAGAAATCTCTTTATGACTCATCCCTCTTCTAAGATTTCTTGTAACTTTTCTTCTTCAATTTTTATCATTTTATACATGTTTTTTATCTCACTTATAGTTGAGCATTTAGCATGTCATGTTCAAATACCTCATCCAATCTATCATGTCTTTAAATAACATTAATGGCTATTATGTTTCTCATCATTATGTGACATTGGTAGCTCATTTACTGGGGGCTCATTGTCATTCATGATGGTACAATTTCAAGTGCAATCATATTTTTGAAGCAACATAATAGCCTAATTTTCTATGTTATCTCTTGTTCCTATGGGGACAAGAGCGATTTCATACATCTCTTCTTTTTATGATTAAAATTTCCCTTTGGGGTAATAGTGTGGAAATATTGATCATCTTTTCTTTAGAATCCTCTTTTCCTAGATAGGGGAGAAGATGTGTATTCTCTTTCTTATCCTACCCACTTCTTGTGAGGAGCATTTTACATACACTAATGTCTTGCTTGCATGAACTCATGTGAGTATGTAGTACATTTTGCTTATGTCTAAATCTCTCCCTAGAAGATTATGTAAGTCCTTCTCATTGTCCTTATCCTTGGAAGGCAATGATCTTTCCTTATTTTTATCTAAGGATCCACTTTTTCCTATTTCGTGGATGGTGTGAACTTTATTACTTGATGTTATTCCTTGTATGCACTTGTTGTTGTTTGTTCAGGGATTCTCTCTTACAAGAGGTGTAAGTCCTTGACTACAACCTCTTTTGCACTTGGTAAAATACATCCATAATGAATTCACTCTGCCAATTGGGTTAAAAAGAGCGTCATCCTTCATTAAGAATCACTTTCACCTCGCAAAAGAAGGAAGTATTGCATTCTTATTCTCTTCTTTGTCTTATTCTAGAAGATGTTGTATTTGTCTAAGACAATTCCTCTCGGGGATAGGTATCTCTTCTCCTCTAAGGATCTCCTTTACACATACTACAAGATATCCCTTTTCAACTATCTTATCCTTGCTTAAAGAGTGCAAAACTCTCTTTCTTGGATCTATGACATTGTTGCATTTTTGGGGTATCTTCTTTTGTGATGAAGGTAGGTATCCTTGTTCTACTTTTCTTATGACATAAACATTACACTTTTTGAGCAATGGGTCATTCTCAAAACTAGAGCACAAACTCTTAGAGCGAGATGTCTCCATTTTTTCTTTTATGCAAGGTGATTATTCTCGGAACCAGAGCACAGACTCTTAGAGCGAGATGTCATGCTTTTGTACTATACATATACAGGTTGTAGCATACTCGGGCATAGACTCCTATGAGGTGCTTCTAACCTCACTTACACACACATGCACCAGGTTGAGTGGAACTAGCGGCATAAGGCTAGACTTTCTCACTCTCCTCCCTTACATGGAGCACCTAGATAGACTCTAGGGGCTAGTTTTCCATGTCCTTTTCCCATGGATCACCTAGACAAGATCTAGGGTCGAGAAGTCCATGTTTTCTCTCTCACTATTCTCCTCATGGATCACCAATGTGTGTATTCATGCTTTTTTCCTTTCTTTTCTTCTCTTTGCATTTTGTTTCCATTCACATCCTTCATCTTGTGTTAGAGAACTCTCAAATCCTCACACTCTTTGTTGTGTTGGAATTGAGATTTAGTCCTCTTTCTTACCAAATGATTCTCCATTAGTTTTTGATCTCATATCAAATTTTCTTTTGAGCATTTGTCATCAATATTCTTTAACAATTCGAAGTGGTAAACATGATACCCTGTTTCAACTCACTAAAATTAGCAAGCCGAAATAGGGGGGGCATATAGCTACCCTTGAACTTTCATCACCTTCCTTAGTAAGCATTAGGTGATTTTGTGATCTAACGTGTATTTTGTAGGGTGCGGTTCCTAACTGTGTACTGCAGATACCGCTGGGGGCTTCGTCTGACAACTTATGGATATATCCTTTTTCAAATAATGTTTACTTTTCTGTACTTTAGCTTGCATATGCACGTAGTGTTCATATGACCACTAAAGTGGGGGCTAAATGTAGCATCGTAAATTGTACGCACTTGCTAGGGTGGTACAATTTCACACCTAGTTTAGCACCCGCCTTGGCGCATTTTGCATTTTGCATTGCATTTCCCCTTTAGGACTTAATTAATTAAATTAATTAGGTCTAAGGTTCTATTTTATCATCTCCCATATCATAAAGTTGGGCCCTTTTCATTAAAGTGTGCCCCTTTCATTTTATTCTTCCAATACATCATTTAATTAAAAACCCTAATTAGGTCCTATTTTGAACTTGGAGGCCTGATTTCGAGGGTCAAAAAATCTTGAAATCAGCTGTAACTTCGGGATTCTCTCTAAAATCATCATATCCGACAGCCTTGAAAATTTGGTGAAAAGTTGTCGGGACCATGGCGCCCGGAGTGCACATGGTCCCGGACATTTTTCCTGAAATTTTAGGAGCGCAATCCAATCATAAAATAAAGCTTAACCCCAAGAAATTGGCAGGAGATTCAATCTCTAGGTCGGCCAAAAGGTGAAATTAAGACCTAGGGTTTCATATATAAGAGCTCTCTTTCTTCATTTGAAAGGATCCGAATTTTGGTTTTCAGGGGCCTTCTATGCATTGAAAGAGTAGATCTTTGAAGACTTCAACAACATTCAACATCCATCCATCAAGCATTCATCAATTTCATTCATCCATTTAGGGCTTTGAAGACATTGAAGAGCAATAGGGGATTACCGACTGAAGATTGGCTTGTACCCCTCCCTTGGGGTTGGGTATGATTTCATGTTGTTTTCATGTCTTTGCATAAGCCTCATTGTATCATTTGTATTCATGCTTTAGATCACTTTGCATCTTGATTTGGAGTATTTATATTATCATTTACAAGCAATTAGGGTTTACTTTCTAGGTTGCTCTAGTTTGCTTACTTTCATTTTAGGATCTTGCACACACACAAGGTCTGCACACACAACTTTTACTATAAAACTTGGCTATTTGTGGAGGTGGAAATCACCAAAGCAGGGGTTTGACTAAGGCAAAACCCTATATAGCCACCTACAACCCTTTTCAAATATAAGTGCAGATTTCCGAATTCGAAGGACACCGCAAGTTGCAGATCCGACGGAAGCGGACTGAGACGGGACAACACACCAAATTGCAGAGTAGAAACCTAGGACAGGGGCATGGGGCACCCTGGTCCTAACAGGACAAGGGCGCTGGGCGCCCTGGTTCTGGGACAGGGGCGCTGGGCACCCTGGTCCCTCAGAAAATAGCAGTTTTCAACACTTTTCGACAGCTTTCAGGTTGCCAAAAGGAGCAGTTTCAAGTGCAGAACCAGGTCAGTGGCGCATGCGCCCCCATCCTAAACATTTCCACTCAGATTTTAACCTCAGGTACACATCTGCATTCTCCTTTTATCCTTGTGTTTACAGCTTTTCATCACTTAATCTGAATCTTGCAATCTTGTTACTAGTTCATACTTGCACTCTAGGGCTAGTAGTTGAACTTGCATCATTTTATCTATCATTTGCAACAAAGGAATAGAAATCCTAATAGGTAGCCCGTGGCTCTCTCTTCCACAAAAAGAAGTAGCCAATTGTGTGATACCTCTAGGCTCTTTTGTATTCCACAAGTGTGTGATTGAAAGTGAGATTAGGGCATGTTTGCTTAGTGTCACTTTTTCCCCCACACAGTAGGACATGCCATGCTTTCACTCATGGATGGCTTTTCAGGATACAACCAGATAAAGATCACACTAGAAGATCAACATAAGACAACATTCACATTTCCATGGGGCACATACTACTGGAATGTAATGCCTTTTGGTCTAAAGAATGTAGGAGTGACCTATCAATGAGCAATGACTACTATCTTTCATGATATGATGCATACCATAATGGAAGATTATGTTGATGACTTATTAGCAAAATCACTCACTAGAGAAGGTCATTTGGACATATTAGAGAGAATCTTTGATAGACTAGAACAATATCATGTTCGACTCAACCCAAAGAAATGTGTCTTTGGAGTAACCTCTGGGAAACTTCTAGGATACATTGTCTCAAGCAAAGGCATTGAGGTCGATCTAGCAAAGGTTAAGGCAATCATGGACATGCCACCTCCAAATAATATCAGTCAGCTAAGGACACTACAAGGATGGCTCCAATCTATCCGTAGATTCATCGCACAACTGGCTGATAAGTGTCACCCATTCACACACCTGCTACACAAGAACATCTACTTTCAGTGGGATGCCTGATGCCAACAAGCATTTCAAATGCTTAAAGACTATCTCATGAATACACCATTGCTGATCCCACCATCCAAGTAGACCATTGTTACTCTATATCTCAGCGACAAGTATAGCATTGGGTGTACTACTGGCACAACATAATATAGAAGGAAAAGAGTGTGTTGTTTACTACATCTCTCGCACACTAGTGGGCTATGAACTCAATTACACGCCTATTGAGTGAGCTTGCCTAGAAGTAATCTTAGCAGCCACTAAACTGAGGCACTATCTATTAACACACAAGGTACAACTCATTGCAAAGATTGATCCACTCAAGTATTTACTCAGCAAAGCAGCATTGACAGGTCACTTGGCCAAATGGGTGATGATTCTAAGTGAATTTGACATCGAGTATGTAGACCGTAAAGCTATCAAAGGTCAAGTTATTATAGATTAGTTGGCTAATGCACCCCTCATAGGCAATCATCCTCTCATTTCCAATTTTCTAGATGAAGAGATATTCATGATCACAACAACACAGCCATGGAAACTATACTTTGATGGTTCATACACTAGGCACGACTCGGGGGCAGGCATTCTATTTATCACACCTCAAGGTGATAGCATCCCAAAGTCTTATAGGCTCACATTTCCATGCACCAACAACATCGCAGAGTATGAGGCCTTGATCACAGGACTCAAGATAGCCGTACAATGGAAATTATGAGAACTGCAAGTATATGGTGACTCACAACTAGTCATTCGACAAGCAACAGATGAATATCAGACCAAGGATGATAAAATCATGCCATATAAGCAAATGGTGGACACTCTAAAGACATCATTTACTACTATCACTTTTGAGAAAATACCAAGAGATCAAAATTGAGCTGCTGACACTATGGCTACCATCGCATCTCTCCTAGATCTTCCACAGAATTCAACACGCTATGAGTTCTTGGTCGAACAGCTTTGGATTCCCGCTTATGATATCCCCAAATCTGAAATGATATATCGCCTTGTTAGTTCTGAATCCCCATGGTATGGTGAGTTCTACACCTATCTCCACGATCACACCCTTCCTCCCAACCAATCGAATAACCAACGTAAAACCTTCATTTGCCAAACTGCTCAATATACCATTTTTGTTGAGACCCTATACCGATGCAGTCTTGATGGTACTCTCCTTCGATGTCTGGAACAAGATGAGATAACAAAGGCCTTAGAAGAAGTACATGAAGGAATTTGTGGAACTCATGCAAGCGGTCCGTCACTAGCCAAGAAACTCTTGCGCAATGGATACTATTGGCCATCTATGGAAAAAGATTCCTACTACTTTGTCAGAAAATGCAAAAAATGTCAAGTTCATGGTGACCTGATACATGCACTAGCCTAGGAACTACAACCAATCACAACACCATGGCCTTTTTGTCAATGGGGCCTTGACCCTGTGGGTAAGATTCATCCATCTTCATCCAATGGCCATAAATTCATTATTACCGCCACCGAATATTTCACAAAGTGGATCGAAGCTGTTCCACTTACCCAAGTCACCAGCAAGCAAATCACCTCATTCATCCTCAAATACATCATCTGCCGATATGGTGTACCCATGTCCATCATCACAGATAACGGTCTTCCTTTCAAAAATCAGGATGTCCGTGAACTTTGTGAGAAATTTATATCCAACACCGCTTTTCCACTCCCTACTACCCACAAGGCAATGGTCAGGCTGAAGCATCCAATAAAAACATATTGAGGATCCTAAAGAAGATAGTCAATGATGCCGGCTGTGATTGGAATGTTCAACTGAATCCAGCACTATGGGCATATCAAACTAGCATTTGAACCCCTACAGGCACAACTCCCTACTCATTGGTCTATGGCGCCGAAGCTATCTTACCTATTGAGGTTGAGATACCATCACTACAGGTTTCCTTGCATAATCTAATAGATGATGAAGCATACAGAGTCTCACACCTCCAAGACTTAGAATTACTTGATGAGAAGCGACAAGCTACATACAATCATCTCAAAGCCTATCAGCAATGCATGAGAAGAAGCTACAATCACCGAGTTAGACCTCGTACATTTGAGGTAGGTGATCTTGTTCTTTGAGAGAATCCTCGCAACCAACCAAACAAAGAACATCAGGGCAAGTTTGAATCAAACTGGCTGGGCCCATATGTTTTCACTGCTCTATTCGGGTCTGGGGCATATCAGTTGGCTACATCAGAAGGAGAACCGCTCGCAGATCCAATCAACAACATGCACCTCAAACAGTTTTATACCTAAGCTGTACAGAGCATCAGGCTCCCATATATACTGGCAAAAATACCAAAAACATCCAGATAAATGACCTGAAGAAAATACAAAAACATCAAAAGAGTAAAAAAAAAAAAATCATGCATCCAAACGATGAACAACCACTCCGGTGGCACCTTGGGTAAGTGCGATGGTGAAAACCTGGCAAACAAGCGCCACTCGTAAAAGGCTATGGCTCCATTGTCTTTCAAACTTGTTGTGATCACATCTACTTCATACATACATCCATCCATCCATCAACCATGGCTTGTTATAAATCTACAAATCCAAGAAAGTACTACATGCATCCTGCATCCTGCTTTTTTATAGTCATGTCTAAACTGGGGGCAATTCCCTTAAACTATTGATGGAAGTGGATTCTACATTGTCTTGTGATTCATTAAAGTTCTTCATTTAAAACTATCTCACAAAATCCACAAACATTCAAAACAATTCAAAATCCAAAAACATCCAAAACACTTCAAAATCCAAAAACATTCAAAACAATTGAAAATCCAAAAACATCAAAAAATCATTGAAAATCACACAAAAACATGGCAACACATTGTACATACTCATCTGCGCAGATACCAAACAAGCATTGAAAAAATCCTCGCACAATGATCACTTCTCAAATTGACCAAAACAATCAACATCAACAATCAAACTGTCTTCAACAAGGATGCATCCTTCCTTACCAAAACAAAGACAAAATGACATTTTCTTTGACAAGAAAATTGTGTTAAGCTATCAAATACTTGGTTGATTTGTGAAGTAATTCATTCATTTATATATCAGGTTCCTACAACATTGTTTGTGTATCTTTGGCGCATTATTCCGATGAAGTTTTGGGGCATGTACTAATGGTTTCTACGTGGGAAGTTCACTAAGCTACATGATCATAGGCAAAAATATAGTCATAGATCACTATGACTTGCTAACTATAGCGTATACCTCGACCATATGAGCATGAACCATTACCAAGGATCCATATTCTTTATTCTTTATGTATATACTGTTTGTTTGTAGGTACAATGCTCTTTCTTTGGTTCCTCCTACCTCATCCAAACTGGATAAAGGTTTTATCTCTTATTATGGTATGCACTTGTCTCAGGATATGATCAGTCTAAGATCAAGGAGGACGATCCAAGTCATGCATGAAAGGAGATAATCCTTGTCTGTTTCGCAAGCAATACTCTGGTCAACTTGATCCTTTATATCAAGTTGCTTGTATTAACTTGCTATATCAAAATTCATGTAAGGAATACACAGGTCATCTTGAATCTTTATGTCAAGTTGCTTGTATTTTCTTACAACATTTTAAAGCTCAATGATGAAAATAGAGCACTATGGATCATCATCTCATTGCATATGTATATATTGCATTTCGTTGCATTCCACCCATCCATACATTCATAATAGCTGCATATCATGCATACATAGTCATAATAATGCATACTCTATTTTACTCATCTTCTTCCATAGGACTCGGTCCTAGTCCTCCATATCTTCTATATAACATCAAATCCCCCCTCACCCTCCCTATCTTGATCATCAACATCATCCTAATCCCTTCATTGCTTCCCATCCTCACTCATCCACAAAATTAAGCCAGTTACTCTATCTACACAGATACATCGACTCCCACACACCTAGACTATCAACAGATACTCTGATCAAGTATCTTCAGGTCTCAACAGGTAATCGATCATGGTAATCCTAGACTACATCAGGCATTTATCATAATGACCTAGTCTCAACGGGGTTGCCATGATTCCCCACAACCATCCATCACATGCACACACTATCAATTGATCAACTAATCAAACACAATCCAATAGACAATTACATCAATTGTCTATGTCTCAACTTGTATTTTGCTTCATATACATTGACTTCATCAGGCAATTACATCAATTGTCTAAGTCACATTAGGTCACTTTGATTCACTTACTCAGACTTTATCATGTCCAAGCGACCAACTAACATCAACTGTCACGCTTTGACTTGACCAGGGCAATTAAACCAATTGCACCAGATTGTCCAAGCAATTTTGATCAATTGTATAGCATCAATCCAAACCCCACACTACATCTGCTATGTATCTCTTGCATGATGTTAGGGTACTCGCTGGCTTATTGTTTCTTCATATTCACTCCATTTTCTCCCATTCTTTCATCATTAGTTCTAATTTCTTCTATTCTACCTCCCCTCCACTTTTCATTCTTTTTCGAGAGATCGCCCGATTTTTCAAAAAAATTTGGCCCATCTCTCAAGGGGGCATACCACCCATTAAATTTACATTTTATGGGGCATTTCTTCACACCTATTTTTCTTTCTTTGAAACGATGCGATAAACCGCACCATCTCAAAGAGGGGCAAATGTAGTCACATAAATCTGTCCACTTAATTAAAATGAATATTTAGTATTTATTTGATTATTTAACCATCAATCAATAATTAATTAAATTAATATATTTAATTAATTCATCTTAACCCTCTTCTCCTATTAATTAAATAAATTATTTAATTTATTTGATTTAATTCACTTAACCAAATTCAGATCATTAATTAAATAAATAAATCATATTTATTTAATTAAATTTTCTCTCACATTTAAATAAATTAATATTTATTTAAATTCCCGCAAAATCCCACCTCTCACATTTAAATAAATTAACATTTATTTAAATCACCTTTATCCTCTACCCACTTGTATTTTCCTGCAAATGCAAGTTGCACAACTATTTTAAATAAATCATTTATTTAAATCACCTTTATCCTCCACCCACTTGCATTTTCCTACAAATGCAAGTTGCACAACTATTTTAAATAAATTATTTATTTAAAATCCTATTTATCCTCACCCACTTGAAACCTTTAATGGTTTCCCTTAAAGTCTTCAAACTTAATGGCTTTAAAGTCTTCAAACTTGATGGCTTCCTTCTATAGTCTTCTTAAGACTTTAATTGCTTCCCTTAAAGTCTTCAAGCCTTTAATGGTTTCCCTCAAAGTCTTCAAGCATTTTAATTCTTTATCTTCCTTTTTCTCATTTAAATAAATTAATATTTATTTGAATATTTATCCAAATGCAAATTACACCATTTAATTGAAATAAATGATTTTATTTTAATTGAAAATACCAAAATTCCTCCCACTTGCATTTTCCTACAAAATCCACTTGCATGCCTAAACCCCTTCTAGATTCTTCTAAACCTTTCCTAATTAACCTAATCCATCCCCTAAATATTATCCCATTCCTAAGCAAACTGGAGTCACTTCTCAAAGACTCCAAAGTCTTTGAAAAGCAATTAATGATTTGTGTATTCGACAAATTAACCTCTAAAGTCTTCCAAACCACTTATAGCTCTTACATGACCATTAATGGTTAATTCCACTTGCACCCATGGTTAAGGACTTTGACCCCTAACTTAACCCTCATGTAACCCATGTGTCTCTTCAAAGCATTTATTTCTTTGACTAGGGTAACCATCATGTCCCCTCAAGCATTTAATGTTCCTTATCTCTCCTCTCAAGCATCCTCATGGCGACACTTGTCAACATGGGATTGGGTTGAAAGTCTCACATGGATTGAATATCTTTCAATCCTAACCCTTGTTAAGATTACTCAATCTTAACCCTTCATTTCCCCATTTATTCTATAAATAGAACCCTTCTCCTCAAGCAAAGAGGAAGCATTAGAGTATTGTTGTTATACTGGTATTAGCATAGAGCTTTTTCATAGCATCACTATCTACACTTGCATAGCATTTTCTTATCATATTCAACCATCTTGAATCTCCATATGGCATCCATGGCTAGTGCTAAAAGCTGAGAGCTACACTCATTTGGGACTTGAAGAGGTGAGAAACAAGGGAGAAGCATCAAAAGGCATCATGGAAGCATCTTAGGGAGGCTCTTCTCCTTTCTTTTATTTTGTTAAACTTCTTTCATGCTTTTTGAAATCTCTTTTGATATGTTTGGAATGGTTTTTAGTTCTTTGTTTTGTTTTTATGGTTGAAACTAACTTATTAACATTGAACTTTGTTGTTGCCTTGTCCCCATTTCCATGACATCAGTCCTCATATAAGAAAATCCTGATCATCCTCGGTTAAGTCAATGTCAGTCGAATGTGATTCTGATTCAAGTAGGCTAGTTCCTAACGTTTGTTCTACATACGTGTGAACTACATCAACTACTATATATTCTTCTTCTTTATCCCTCTCAATTTGAAGTTGCTCTTATTTATTTTTCCATGATATAAAATATTCTTTGGTCCCTTGATCTCTTAGCTATATTTGTTTTTCCATGTTTGACAAAATTGATGGAAATGATTGTTCTTTGGATTGTGTACTTGAAGCTGCTACCTCTCTGTTATGTGAAACACTGATCTCTTGAGCTGATTTCATATTATTACAACACTGTAATGGATTGGAGACTACTGAGATAGTGGTTTCCTACCCATTGTAGGGAAATTTTAAGCATTGATGACATGTTGATGTAATAGCCTGCATACCATGTATCCATGGTCTCCCTAAGAGTATGTTATATGGTAGGTCCAAGTCTAGAACTTGGAATGCTATGTCCTTCTACAAAGGTCTCACTCTGAGGGATAATACCACAATTCCTTTAGATGAATGGTCTTCTTCATTATGTGCTTTGATTTTTATCTTTTTCTGGGGATCAACTGCATCTTCTGAATAGCGTAGAGCACAAACAAGATTCATAGAGAAAATGTTCAAGCCATCTCCCCCATCTATTAGGACTCATTTAACAAGCATTCTATGAATGAGGACTTCAATTTGCAAGAGAGTGTTATGGGGATGTTGCAATGAATTAATGCTTGGATATGAAGGAGATGAGCTTTGAATAGGATCCTCTGAAATAGGTTTGATGGCAATTATGGATATCCCTTGGGGAACTTCAGCGTTGGATGCATTATTTGGAAAGGATGCTATGGAAGGTTCTTGCAAGCTTTCAAGAGGTGTAGGAATAGATGCCTTTGGAGAGTCAATTTGCTTATGGATGGATGGATCATTATTAGACATAGGTGTATTATTTTGATCTTCTTTAGCCAAATCCTTTAGGGATCTCTTTAAGAGGTGCATAAAAGAGCCACCTTTCTTTTGAGATGTATTTAAATCCTTGTGATGTTTTAACATAGTTGGATTTTGATTTTGAACTTGTTTGATTTCTCTAATATGTTGGTTTGTCATGTGTATTTTACTTTGTTATTCCATGTTGATATGATTTTCAGCTATTTCAAATGTTTTTAATGTTTAGATTTCAGTCTCTACGATCCTTCATCTCCGAGCTCTAGTTAGAATAGGCATACACATGTGTTATTTTTCTTAGGATTTGATTGTCCAAAAGGTTGTTTTGGGTAAGTGATCAATAGTCAATTTCAAGGCAATAGAGTGATATGACACTAAAAGAGGATTCAAGTGTTTAAAGGTTTGCAAGTTTTTCAATCTTTGGTTTAGGAGTGCAATGGTGATGATTTGATAAGAACCAGGTCTAGTAGGAATGATATATCCTATGATGTGGGACAAGGTTATCCTGCCCAAACATTTCAGTTTCATGATAAAGGATGATTGATCCTGATGAGAAACTATGTTTGAGTGGTTAGTTTATCAAAGAGGATGTTAATGCACTTTGAGATGTTTAGATTTTGAACTTGTTGGGGGTAAGCACTTGAAAATCTTGAGGTGTATATTTTCTAAAGTTTGATTTTGATGGATGATAACTTGACCAAGCAAACCAAGAAAACAATCTAAGCACAAATTGATAGATAATAGGTGTTTATGCTTACTGCAAATTGATCAGGCAGAAATGATAAATCTAAAATAGGTCTGCAGGACACAGCTTTGGACTGATAGATGCAGAGTTTTGGACAACATAAGATTCAGCTTAGGACGACACAAGATACAAAACAAAATGATAGACTAGTGACTTCATGTGTAAAGTAGTGTTTTGTATGACATAGAACCTTGACTCATACGACAAAAGATCAAGCAGTACGACAAAATATCTTTACTTGTACGACAGATATTTTAATAGGTGTAAAAAGTGTTTGTTTGTTTGAGTTTTGATCACTGAATTTTGATTTTTTACTTTGATTTTTCAATTTAGGGATGAATACATAGCAAAAACATGATGTGATACATGACTCTCAATCAAGCTAAACCCTAAGGAAGTTGGCTGAGAATAAAAACCTTTGCTTGTTGACTTAGGTACACACCCAATAGCTAATCAGAATACGGCTACTGGGTCTCACACAATGGATTCTCAATGTCGTATTATCCAACTCCAAACTCTAATGGGGGCATGATATGGAAAGTGTCTTGGGAGAGTTACTATCTCTCTTGCACAAAGATTATCACCCTTTCGGAGGTGAATTGGGTAGCTTCAATTTTAACTAGCACTAGTAAGGGATCCGTTCGGCACCTCGAGGTATAAACTCAATTAAGAGGTCTCCCAACCTTGAAAACCAAGGTTTGATATACCTGAAGGTACAAAGGAGAGATATTTCCAAGAACTTCTATTGCTTTTATTTTCATCAAAAATACATTTATTTTATAGTGAGTTGGATTACTTGGCATTAGCCATTCCCACTTAGGTCATTCTCCTCTCACCGGCCTTAAGGGCTAAGAGTTAATAACTCCTCGGGAGGGCAGGCATGCTAAAGAGATGCACTAATGAAAGAAAAAAGATGAGTCTATCTTTCTGATCACCTAAGAAAGGTGAGAGCATACTCGCCTATCATCAAAGACACACAAGACATGATAGTTCATTTCTTTAAGCCCAAATTGAAATGTGCCTAAAAATTTAAATGAATACACCAAGTTTAGTTGAATTCATAGGCAACCTGCAATAAATCCATTAGTAGTCATGATTATGTTTTGAATTATATCTTTGAAAAGCGTATCTTTGACAAGCATCCTGCAAAAAAGAGTTAGGCTGCAAACATCTCATAGACATAACAAGATTAGCATTAGTGATCCAAACTACGAAATTTTAAAAAATAACTATCTGAAATTTTAGCGTAACTTCAAATAGGCATAACTTTCTGCTCGGGACTCGAAATTACAAATCGTTTAACTCATTGGAAAGGTCTCCAAGAGTTTTAGATAAGATTTTGAAAAAACATTGGTAGCACTTTCAAGGGCTAAAAATTACCAGAAGGATTTCAAAAATTGCAAATTACCAACGTATAGACAAACTTGAAAATTCTAACTTGCAGTTTATTAAAAAAATTAGAGATGCAGAAACTCATACGACATGATTTACCAGTTAGTACGACACAAATTTAGATTTCACATAGGAATAAAAGAAGACTTGTATGACATAAGATTTTGAAGCTAGAAATTAATACGAAATAGAATTAGCTCTAGTACGACAATGAAAATCAACACGTATGACACATGATTTATTAGGAAATTAACTCGTACGACATGAATTTATACCTGATAAAACAAGGTAAATGGACTCATACAAGTCAGGATGAAGTGTCATCTTGTGCTAAAAGGGAGTTCGTACGAGCTGAAAAGGCAACTCGTACGAATATCTGAACCACAACCAGACAAAGATGAAGTTTGCTAAAGATTAAGAGGCTGAAAATGATGATTTCTGCCCCATGGTGGGTGCCAAAATGTCATGCTCTGTGAAGTGTACCTGTATCTGCAACCACAATGCGCTCAATAAATCATTATAACCATGGTTAGAAGATTTAATCAAGGAAATGTAAAACCATAGCTAATCGACTTATTGCCTCCTAGTAAATGCGAGTATGAAAAATGCTCTCAGATCTGATTATGCATATTCCAGTGACTTGACTACACCTAGATGGAGGATTTGAATGAAGAAAATACATGATCTAGAAAGAATAGCATGATTAAGCTACATGAATGATTGATCTAGCATGATTAAGATAAGATTTACGCTAAAATTGAGCATGATAACATTGCTAAAACTGATAAACTATAAGCTAGATGCCTATAATAACAATGCATAAGATGAGAATGAGATGGGATGTAGTCATGATATGAAATTGGTACCCTTTGTACTCCAAAATGATGTCTATTTATAGTATTTCCAAGGATAGGGGTGATGTGGCAAGAATCAATGGTCAAGATTGATCTGAAGATATCAATGGTTAAATTGGAGGAGGATGGCAAAGGGAATTGGATTAAAGGGAACATCTGTCACCTCTATGGTGAAAAGTGTCAAGAGTATTCTAGAAGGGATTAGATGAAATGGAACACTTAGTGACAAGTGTCACAAAGGTTCTAGAAGATGTTGGATGAAAGGGACATGGTGGTAGGTAGAATGGGTTAGGTTTAGGAATGGTTAGGTTTAGGAGTGGTAGAAGTTAGGAGAATTTGAATTTAAAAATTCAAATAATATGAAAAGGATAATTAATCTCAACAACTCATAAATGATTTGTTTTAATTAATTACGGGATTTAGAAGAAATGATTTTGGATGAGGGAATTAATTAATAAAAGGGGTGAAATAAAATGAACCTATTAAATAAATCCTGAGATTTATTAATAAGTAGATGAAAGGGGAAATTTAATCAAATTGCTTAGGGAATTTAATTAAATTGGGAAGAAGGATTAATTAAATAATTGATTATTTAATTAATTATCTTCAGACCATTTTAGGTGTATACAAATAGTTCTCTCAAGCTATTCAAACAATTACGCAAGCGGAATACAATAAATCATTACTACTAACTCCCTAGGGTATCTAAACGCCATTACTTAATCTACCTACATAAGCAATAAGCATTTACTTTCTTCTAGATCAAAACCACATAATCTTAATCATCATAAACACATAGGTACATCATAGCAATACCTAACACTCATGATATGCAATCTACTTAATCTTTCATTTAATATGAGATTCTATCTTTCAATGCAAATCTATTTCCCTTTTCACTTAGATTTATTTTATACACCAAGTCCAAATGTTCATATTACCTTTAACGAACCTTGGACTATGGACATCACCATTCATATATCTAGATTAACCCTTACATTGCATTAACATAATTTCCATTTACGATTAACTTCCACATAATCATTTATGATTCTATGCTTCTAGCATACTTATTACTTCATCATGATTCCTAAAGTACATAAGGAAATACTCACAAACCATTTAATCCACAACCCATTCAATCTTCATAAAATCTCTTACACTACATCAATTAACCAACAATCATCTTATTACAAATTAAGAACTACACGAATTCAGCTCAACACAACTAAGATACAATATCCTAATTCCATTACAAATAATAGCATCCACCAAATGGAGACATAATCTTTAACCATAACACATGATACATTCTAATCCTTTCCTAAGAGACACGCATTCATTTTACCATCTACCCATACACTTACTAGTAATTTCCATTAATAAGACTAGCAATTCATTCACCAAGAACATCCATACAATATTTCATAAGGAACCTTCAATTACATCCCAAGCACTATAAGATTTCAATCCAACCATTAGATCACTGTCTATGAAGTATGATATTATAATTTCAAATTCATTAATCACAACTCATAAACATATCCTAAGATGCCTTCCAATATTACTCATACTCATACATATTACCAAGGCATAACATTTCCTCTAGTCAAGCATTAGTTTAAGATATCATTTTAAGTCTAATACCATTATCATAACATTTATACTATTTTCTTTTTACATGACTTATCAAGAATACAAAATGCATCATTTAATTCCAAACCACAATACTTATCTACATCTCATGCTTCCATTTCATTTAATACAAATGCGTTACACTACAACTCAAGGTTCAACATTACAATCATCTACCATAATCAAAAGCTAACACTATAACTAGAACAACATAGTCATTTTTCATATACATGACTTATTTTACAATTGTTATATAATAATTTCATTACATAAATCACATCATCATTTACTTTCTTGCTGCAATTATTATCCATGAACAATCTGAAGA
Source organism: Cryptomeria japonica (assembly GCF_030272615.1). Lineage (NCBI taxonomy): Eukaryota > Viridiplantae > Streptophyta > Pinopsida > Cupressales > Cupressaceae > Cryptomeria > Cryptomeria japonica. The sequence continues at coordinate 421,830,118 of NC_081406.1, read as the reverse complement.
AGCATCCTCATCCATGCAAGAAGAATCCAAAGTCGGGAACATCCCAATGGTTTAAAAGCACCAACCACTCGACCATGTGGAACCAAAGGAACCACCCCCCGTGCTAGGAGATGACACAATCTCCCAAAACACACTCTACATCTAGGCCGACACTTAAAACCAAAGAGACTAACCAACACAAGAACACTCAAGCAAGAACCAATCACAAGATAATAAGAGTAAACTCCCAGAGGCGTAAAACTCATCAAGACATAAATGCTCCAATAAGCATAATCATAAATCACAAAGGGGGAACACACATAGGAGTGGAGTGTCATCACATGCCATCCTCATAACATAACAACATAATAACACAAGGCACTAGCCTGATGGACATGTGGAGCCATCTCAACCTATGAGAGACCAATGGAGATTAGCTTACCGTCTTCACGGCCTTCTTATTCTTATCCTAAAACATCCTCCCTAGGACTAAGCAATGAGGCACCAAAACTATTCATTATCTTGTTTAAATTAGTTATAATTTCCCATCCCAATTAATTCATTATCAATGTTATCACTTGTTTACAAATCATGGAAAACTCCAATGTACCCTGGCGATCTAGACTTCATGCATCCTTACAAGGAACCTCATGCAAGCCTATCTCTCATGATCCTGGTCATCACAAGGAAGCCCACTCCCCCTAACATGGCCCAACAACACATCACAAGAGGCTCTACAAACATAAATACATGAAAATAATACTCAATTCAGCCAATAACTTCCACACATACTCTCACAACATATGCAAGGCTACAACATCATCAATATAGAAAAATGAGCCTCTTGGCTAGCAATAAACAAAGGCATAACAAGCCATCAAGTGCTGCCATGAAATAAAAGATAACATCATAGCAAGTCATACTCACTTGCTAGTCCAAAAAAACATAGATATTCACCTCAATAATCCATGGCCTATTCACATGGAAGAGAGTCTAAAATACCCATAATGGTATAAAGAGATAAATATATATAAACCATCAAAATACATCAGGACTGATAAAAGACAAATTTGGAAAGTATTAATAGACCTCAAAATAGCCTCCGATACAAAAATCCATTCGGGAAAAATACTTCAGAAATGACCAAAAACTCACATAATACAAGACACAGGCAGGTTAGTATTTTTGCCCAATAGGACAACACTTCTGCCAAAAGACAATGCTTTTGCCATAAAGACAACGCTTCTACCGAAAACAAAGACAGAGTTTCTGCCAAAAAAGACAGCGCTTCTACTGAAAACAACAACGCTTCTGCCAAAATAAAGACAACGCTTATGTCGAAAACAAAAGACAATGCTTTTGCAAGACTTACGGAAAACTCAGAAACTTTTGGGTAAAATATTAAAATCTAGACTTTACAAAAAACCACGAAAAACATTTGAATAGAGATGCCCATAAAAAGGAATACTTGGATATAAACACAATAAAATATCTCAAACTATAGATCAAGATTTAATCAAATATCTTCACAAGAGTTTTCATAAAACCAAAAATGACATACACAGGAAATACCAAATACTCATTTTCCAGCACCTATACAAAACCCAAATCATATAAAATTCTCCCCAAATATATTTTCTTTCAACAATAATAAAACTATAACATATAATATTATTTCAGCCCAATACCCAAAACAATGCAGACACAATGCATACACGGAGAAGCCATTGAAACCAAAACACAAAGTGAAGAACTCCAACCTGCAACTTTGAAGTAATGGATTGAAGCTGAAGAAGAGCTCCCACAAGCCAAACCAAATCCAATCCAAGCTCCAGCCAAAACCAAGAAAGAAGAAATCCAAAGACAAGAAGAAAACTTGCTGGTGAAAAACTTTTCTAGAGGAGAGCCAACCCCGAAAACTTCATGGGAAAGAAAATAAAAAGACAAACATTAACCAAAAACCCTAGCCTCAATCTCAGCCAATCAAAATATTCCAATCTATAATATATTTTACCAACCCCACCATTTAAGATAATTTTACCTCCCTTTCCAAATTCAACCAATAAAATAAGAGGGTAGGTAAGGTAAATATAAATCAAGCTTTTACAATTAGGTGGGAATGTTTTATTATCTTATTCTAAAGTGTATTTATACTACCCACTTAATATAAAAGTCAACTAATAAATAAACATGAGCCACAATTAAATAAATCAAATGGGGAAATTAAATAAAATAAACCAAAGACTCAAAAATAAATCAAAGAACCAAATAACATTAAATACCAAATATGCAACAGAGTCCTGATTCTGGAGACCATTAATATAGGGGAGGGGAATAAAATGGTTGACTATATTGAGGATCTAAAAAACACTATTGCTAAAGTGGAAGACATCAGAGATGCTTTCAACCCCAGGTTTGAGAAGATTGAAAAGGAGATGCTGGACAAAAAAAACCTTGCGGAAACTAGTGAAAAAACACTCTCGGAATCACTAAAGTGGGAAAAATTAAGGAGTGCCTTAAGAATATCACAGAGTAGAGCCTTAGTATTCTGAAAATCTCAGCCAATAATACTCATACCCTCATCAGTAAGCTTGATGATGACAAGGAAATCTAGGAAATTGACCTGGAAGCTGAAGGTACAGGGGAAGCTCAAGGTCCCAGAACCCTCACCAGAAGCAAGAGGAAGGAAAAGAAAATGAACAAGGATCTAGAAGAGCTGAAAGCTATCGGAGCTACCTATGATGAGTTGGTGATAAAGGCAGAGGACCTGCTAAAGAAAATTGTTGAGTAGTGTCTCCCCAGTTTCTTTGTTGTGTTTTGTTGTTTTGTTGCTTCGCTGTTCTTTCTGTTCGTTGGTCTTCTGGCCAGTCGTTGTGTATGCGGACTTTTAATCCTTTTGTTTCTCTTTCTCTTTCTATGATGTAAAGGTTTCAGGTCCTTAAAACCTATTTTTTAATCAATCAAAACATTAAATACCAAATAAATATTAAACCATAGATGATTAAATAAATAAACAATTAAATACCAATAAAAGGTCAAATCACAAATAAATGTAAAACCACAACATAAGCTAAACAATAAATATTAAATCATCATTAAGATAAGTAAACAATTAAATATTAAGTAATTAAATACCTAAAAGGGGCAAGAATTCAATAAATTAAATTAAACATTAGATAACCAAATAATCAAATCGCTATTAATCAAAATAATTAAAATAAACATTATTGACTATTTAATCTCGCATCAATAATCAATCAACCTCAACATAACAGGATTAACTAGCCAATACTAACATACTCACAACACAGAAGAAATCAAGCTTACTAACTGACATGGTGAATTGCGCCCAGATGCTGATGACTCACAGTAAACAACTTAGACCTAGAGTATGTGAGGGGAACTTGTGCCAACTTCGAACCACATGCCATTGTGATTTAAAGACATGCTCAGACCTATGGAGCCAGGTGGAGTCTATGTCTGGTACCTACAAATCCTGCATCCACAAAGCAACGATACAACATATGCATATATATTATAATAGGCAAGGGTTAGAGAATCAAAACAACACATCCCTCTTGCAATGAGTGATGTGAAATTGTCTCTATCCCGAAGACAGTCATACAACAATCAAACACACCATAAGATCAACTCATCATAGATAATCATTAATATGGTTAGTACATAAAAACATCATCAAGTGCATGATTAGTATAATTCATGATTATAGTAAGGTATGTAAAATCCATCAACACTTATGCTCATCAAATCACATGGTCAATATAATCTTTCGATAGTCAATCGCATAATAAGCATATAGTGTCTAATAAATGACACGATCAATAATGATAGTATCAACATCATATAAATCATCTGAAATAGCATATACCCAATAATGTCTATCACGCATGAATTAAAAGTAAACTCTAGTCAAAACAAGTCAAGTCGAGGGTGGACCTTACTAATGGTCATTGGTATTCCATAGAGACAGATGATATAATTCAATATAAATGCAGAAATTTGTTTTCCTATGATGTTGATGAGAGGTACCGCTTCAATCCATTTTGTAAAATATTTTGTAGCTACTAGGATGAATTTATCTCCATTAGATGAGGAAGGATTTATCTTTCCTATGAGATCAATACTCCATTGACAAAAAGGCCAAGATGTTGCTAAAGCATCAAGTTCTTGTGCTGGTGCATGGATCAAATTCCCATGGATTTGACATTGTTTGCATGTTCTTGCTATCTTAAAAGAATCTCATTCCATAGTCGGCCAATAATAGCCCAAGCGTATAAGTTTTTTTGAAAGGGTAAGACCACTTGAATGAGTGCCACAAATGCCATTATGGAGTTCATGTAAAGCCTTCTCAGATTCTTCTTGTTTGAGACATCATAAGAGAGTACCATCTAGACCTTGTTTAAATAGGGTATCCACAATGAGAGTAAAATGAGAGGATTGACGAATAAAGTTTCCCTTTTGGTTTTTTGATAAGTCAGGAGGTAAGATATTATCTTTCAGGTATGTGTAAGTTTGGCCATAGTGGGAGGAATCATGTCCAATAAGTTGATAGATGGTTTGGGAATCAGGACAATTAAAGGCGGGATGAAACAACTCTTCAACCAGAAATTCATAATGCTCTTGATTTTCCTGTGTCTGCAATAGAGAAGCAAGTGTAGCCATGGCATTTGCTGCTTTGTTGTCATTTCTTGGAATCTGTTCAAAAGTTATTTCTACAAAGTAATTCTTGAAATCATCCACCATCTTTTTGTAAGGAATGAGTTTGTCATCTTTGGTTTGATAGTCATCATTGATTTGATTAATGACAAGCTAAGAGTCTCCAAAGACCTGAAGTTGTGTTATATTCCATTCTACAGCCATTTTGATACCTATAACTAATGCTTCATATTCTGCTATGTTGTTTGTCCATGAACAACTTAATTTGTATGCTTTTGGGATTGTATGTCCTTATGGTGTGATAAATAGAATACTGGCTCCTGATCCGTGTTTTGTTCCTTTATTGATGTTTGCTCCTGGATTGATATTTGGTTGATGTATTGTAAGATATGGATATAACCCTGAAATGTCTATATATGAATAGGTAAAATTGACTTGCCATTTTTTGAGGGATTCAAAATATTTCCACCTTGCTAGTTTTGATAGAGAGATTGTTGGATGTAGATCAACTATGCCAATGATAGTTGCCTTTGCTAGTGCTATTATGATAGATAACTTCTCTTGATAACATTCAGGTAAAGTGTCAAATCTCCCATCTTTCGGTGCCTCGAGGAGGTTTTCACCGTTAGATACATCCTTTATTTTTACTTTTTCTTGGTCTAATGTTGCCAATAAATGGTTTTCAGCATTAGACCTGATATTGTTTTCTTGATTTTCACTTTTGCGACTAGGAGATTTAACACCCACTTGACTCAAAGATACGTTAGCGGAATCCCTAGTGAAAGTTGTTGTGGGTTTGATTTCATCGAGATATAAGGATATGGCATGGTCATTAGGTAAGGTATCAATAGCAGTATGTCCTTCATTTTCCTAGTCCATAGGTTCAGGATATCTTAAAGATAAAGGATCCTCATGTTCAATAGTTTCAAAGATATTAGGGGTCATGATAGAGATGTCAGAGCTTTTGATATGTATGTTGATGTCTATAATGGTACTCTCATTAGAATAACCTTGTATAAGAAACTCCTGATCATCCTCAGTTAAGTCCATGCCAACCGAATGTGATTCTAATTCAAGTAGGCTAGTTCCTAATGTTTGTCCTGCATATGTGTGAACTATATCAACTTCTACATCTTCTTCTTCCCTTTCAATTTCAAGTTGCTCTTGTTTATTTTTCCATGATAGAAAATATTCTCTGGTCCCTTGATCTCTTAGTTGTATTTGTTTTTCCATGTTTGACAAAATTGATTCAAAAGATTGTTCCTTGGATTGTGTGCTTGAAGCTACTACCTCTCTGTTATGTGAAACCATGACCTCTTGAGCTGATTTCAGATTACTACAACACTGCAATGGATTTGATTGTGCTGATATTGTGATTTTATGTCCTTCGTAGGGAAATTTTAAGCACTAATGACATGTTGATGTAATAGCTTGTATGTGCTGAATCCATGGTCTCCCTAAGAGTATGTTGTATGGTAGGTCCAAGTCTAAAACTTGACATGTTGTATCTTTTTGCAAGGGTCCCACTCTGATAGGTAATATCACAATTCCCTTAGAGTAATGTTCTTCTTCACCAGATGCTTTGATTTTTATCCTTTTCTTGGGATCAGCTGCATCTTCTAAATAGCTTAGAGCACGGACATGATTCATAGAGCAAATGTTCAAGTCAGCTCCCCCATCTATCAGGACACGTTTAACAAGAATTCTATGAATGAGGACTTCAATTTGCAAGGAAGTGTTATGGGGATTCTGCAATGAATTAATGCTTGGATATGAAGGAGAGCTTTGAATAGGATCCTCTAAAATAGGTTTGATGGCAATTATGGATATCCCTTGGGAAACTTCAACTTTGGATGTATTATTTGGCAAGGATGCTATGGAAGGTTCTTGCAAGCTTTCAGGAGGTGTAGGACTAGATGCCTTTGGAGCATCAATTTTCTTATGGATGGATGGATCATTATTAGACATGGGTGCACGATCTTGATCTTTCTTAGCCAAATCTTTTAGAGATCTCTTTAAGAGGTGCATAAAAGAGCCACCTTTCTTTTGAGATGTATTTGAATCCTTGTGAGGTTTTAACATAGTTTGATTTTGAACTTGTTTGATTTCTTTGATATGTTGGCTTGTTAATTGTATTTTGCTTTGGTATGTCATGTTGATATGATCTTTAGTTATTTCAAATGTTTCTATTTCCATTTCAGGGGTTTGATTGTCTAAAATTTGTTTTGATAAGTGATCAATGGTCAATGTCAAGGCAATAGAGTGATATGACACTAAAAGAGGATTCAAGTGTTTAAAGGTTTGCAAGTTTTTTGATCTTTGGGTTAGGAGTGCAATGGTGATGATTTGATAAGAACCAAGTCTAGTAGGAACGATATATCCTACAATGTGGGACAAGGTTATCCTGACCAAACATTTCAATTTCGTGATAAAGGATGATTGATCCTGATGAGAAACTATGTTTGAGTGATCAGTTTATCAAAGAGGGTGATAATGCACTTTCAGATGTTTAGATTTTGAACTTGTTGAGGGTGAGAACTTGAAAATCTTGAGGTGTATATTTTCTAAAGTCTGATTTTGATGGATGATAACTTGACCAAGCAAACCAAGTAGACAATCTAAGCATGGATTGACAGATAACAGGTGTTTATGCTTACTGCAAATTGATCAGGCAGAAATGATTAATCTGAAATAGGTATGTAGGACACAGCTTTGGACTAACAGATGCAGAGTTTCATATGACATAAGATTCAGCTTAGGATGACACAAGATACAGAGTTATACAACATAATAGAGTTTTTCATGTAAAAAGCAGAGGCTCGTACGACACACTTTTCTTAACCATACGACAAAATAGCTAACTTGTATGACACAGGATAGGAGATAGTATAACAAATGATTTTATACAAATAGGTTTGTATGATAGAGATCCTAACTCATACAACAGATAACTAGAGAGAGATAAAAATGTATTGTTTGGTTGAATTTTTTATAACTGAAGTTTAATGTTTTGCTTATGTCTTTGAGTTTTTGGATGTCTGATTTGTCGATTTAGGGATGAATACACAACACACACATGATGTGATAAATGACTCCAATCAAGCTAAACCCTAAGGAAGCTGGCTGAGAATGAAAACCTTTGCTTTCTGACTTAGGTACACGCCCAATAGCTAATCAGAATATGACCACTGAGTCTCACGCAATGGATTCTCAACGCTGTATTATCTGACTCCAAACGCTAATGGGGGCACGATATGGCAAGTGTCTTGGGAGAGTTACTATCTCTCTTGTGCAAAGATTATCACCCTTTTGGAGGTGAATCAGGTAGCTTCTATTTTAACCGGCACTAGTAAGGGATCCGTTCGGTGCATCGAGGTATAAACTCAATTAAGAGGTCTCCCAGCCTTGAAAACCAAGGTTTGATATACCTGAAGGTACAAAGGAGAGCTATTTCCGAGTACTATCATTGCTTGGATTTTCATCAAAAACACATTTATTTTATAGTGGGTTGGATTACTTGGTGTTAACCATTCCCACTTAGGTCGTTCCCCTCTCACCGACCTTAAGAGCTAAGAGTTAATAACTCCTCGAGAGGGCAGGCCTACCAAAGAGATGCACTAATGAAAGAAAAAGATGAGTCTATCTTTCTAATCACCTAAGAAAGGTGAGAGAATACTCACCTATCATCAAAGACATGAAATACATGGTTGTTCATTTTTATCCCAAAATCAAGTGTGTCTAGAAATTTAAATGAATACACCAAGTTTAGTTGAATTCATAGGCATCCTGCAATAAATTTGTTAGTAGTCATGATTGTGTTTTGAATTATGTCTTTGACAAGTGTATCTTCATAAATCATCCTGCAAAAAAGAGTTAGGCTGCCAAAAATCTCACAGACAAAACAAGATTAGCATTAGTGATCCAAACTACAAAATTTTCAAAAAAAACTATATGAAATTTTATCCTAACTTCAAATAGGCATAACTTTCTGCTCGAGACTCAAAATTATGAGCCATTTAACTTGTTGGAAAGGTCTCCAAGTGTTGTAGATGAGATTTTAAAAGAGCTTGCCACTTTCAAGGGATAAAAATACCCATAAGGCCTTCAAAAATGCAAATTACCAACGTATAGACAAACTTGAAAATTCTAACATGTAGTTGGTGGCAAAACACAGAGGCAGAGAGTCGTATGACACAGATTTACAGGTCGTACAACAATTTTTTTGACTTCGTCCGAAAGCAGAGACAGACTCATATGACATATAAATGAGTAGATATGAGAAAAGAAATTTTACAAAATACACTCGTACGACAAGATTTGTGAGTTAGTATGACAAAACTTTAGGTTTCGTATAGTATCGAAAACAGACTCGTACAACACAGGATCAACCTAGTACGAGTAAAGAATTTGCAAGAAATAGACTCGTATGACACAACTTTAGACCAAGTACTAATAAAGAATTTGCAACATAAAAGATCGTACGACACAAAATTATACCTAGTATGAGTCAGGATGAGATGTCATCCTAGACTAAATATCTCAACCAGAACCAGATAGAGATGAAGTTTGCTGAAGATTACGAGGCCAAAAATGATGATTTCTGCCCCACGGTGGGTGCTAAAATGTCATTCTCTGTGAAGTGTACCTATACCTACAAACACAATGCACTCAATAAATAATTACAAGCATGGTTAACAAATTGAAACAATGAAAGACAAAACCATAGCTAATCAACTTATTGCCTCCTAGTAAATGTGAGTATGAATTTTTCTCTCAGATCTTATTATGCAAATTCCAGTGACTTGACTACACTTAGATGGAGGATTTGAATGAAGAAAATGCATGATCTAGCAAGAATAGCATGATTAAGCTATATGAGTTCATGATTGATCTAGAAAATGAACTAAGATTATGATGCAATTAAGCTAAGATTAAGCATGATAACATTGCTAAAGAATGATAAACTAGAAGCTAGATGCCTATAATAGCAATGTATAAGATGAGAATGAGATGGGATCCATATTGCTCAAAATGAGGTCTATTTATAGGATTTTCCAAGGCTAGGGGTGATGTGGCAAGAACCAATGGTCAAGATTGATCTGAAGATATCAATGGTTAAATTCGAGGAGGATGGCAAATGGGGTTGGATTAAAGGGAACATCTGTCATCTCTATGGTGACAAGTGTCAAGAGGCTTCTAGAAGAGGTTAGATGAAAGGGAACACTTAGTGACAAGTGTCACAAGGTTCTAGAAGATGTTGGATGAAAGGGGACATGGTGGGTAGGTATAATGGGTTAGGTTTAGGAATGGTTAGGTTTAGGAGTGGTAGAAGTTAGGAGAATTCAAATTTAAAAATTCAAATAATATGAAAAGGCTAATTAATCTCAACAACTCATGAATTTGATTTGTTTTAATTAATTAAAATATTAGAAGAAATGATTTGATGGGGGAAATTAATTAATTTGAATTAATTAATCAAAGGGGATGAAATGAACCTATTAAATAAATCCTTAGATTTATTAATAAGTAGATGAAAAGGGGAAATTTAATCAAATTGCTTAGTGAATTTAATTAAATTGGGGAGGAGAGATTAATTAAATAATTTCTTATTTAATTAGATATCTTCATACCATTTTTAGGTGTATACACCTGCATGCAAATATTAGATGCACAAAATTGTCAAATTTACGTGTTCACGTCAGGTTCACAAAAAATATGAGGTAGGAAAATGAGCAGAAGATTCAAAGGACAAATAATTATCCAACCATGAAACTAAATGCTATGTAAGTAACTCCTATCACAATCAATAGAAGAATTGAAAATAGGACATTCAAAAGAAATGAAAACCATCACCAATGTCTCCTTCTATTGACCTCCATTGTCCTTCTTTCTCCTCCAAATAGCTTCTTTTGTGGATCTCACCTATGAGTGAAATAAGAAAGAAAGAAAGATTGCAAGATGATTTTGATAGTACGAGGATACTAGAAACATGGTTGATTCCAAAGATTGAAGAAATGCATCCAATTTATAGGCAAATTGGAGAGATGAGAAAATTAGCATGAAAAGAGTTAAAGAGGCAATTTAATTCAAAAATTGGGAAAAAGGATTGAAAGAAGAAGGTTATGACACCTTCTATGTCATTAATCATGACACATTTCCAATGCAAAGTGCAAGGACTAAATGCCAAGTTAAGTGCTATGGCATGCTGCTATGCCAAGCAATATGATGCATGAGAAATTCATGCCTCCACTCTATGACAAGCGAAGCATGAAAATAGGGACAACTAGAGAGGGACAAATTAGTTGGAAATTAGAATTGGAAAATTAGGAAAATAGTTGGAATAAAGGGAATTAGAAATTAGGAAATTAGTAAATGATGGAAAATTGGGAAATTAGAAAAAAAAGGTGAAATTAATTAATAAATTGTCATTCACTAATTAGTTCACAAAAGGGGGAATAATTAGCCAATTAAATGAATATTTAATTGTGACAAGAGGAGACTTAGGATTAAATAAATAAATGTATTTAACCTAAAAGGAAAATGATGAATATGATTAGATGAATAAATCATAAAACCCTAGGAGAAAATTAGAGATGAAAGAATGTTGATTAGGTCATGACAAGATTGGAATGATTGATGCAATTGACATAAGGTCGATTCAATCATGGTGAAATGATGAGAACTGATAATTTATAAAGTGTCAACATTGGTTGACAAGGATCAATGACAAATTGATCAATAATTGACCAAGGATAAAATTGATAGGCGCCGATTGATGAGGACCAATGACTGATAGGTCCAAATTGACGAGAAATGATGATTGATTGAGATTTTTGACAAATCGATCAAATATTGATAAAAGGTCAACTTGATAAAGGTCAAATAAAAAAAGACCAATGATGAATCGATCACAAATTGATAAGGAATTGACAAATTGATGATTGACAAAGATGCAAAATGATCCAAAATGACTGATAATAGATCAAAGATTGGTTGAATATGACAAAGATCAAGAACAAAACATCAATTTGACATCAAGAAGGGTTGAAGATGTCCAATCGACATGATAAAATGATTGACAATGATAAAGATTGAGGACAAAAACCCTAATTCAATATGGTGAAGGGTTGACAATGTCTAATTGATACGATAAAGATTGATAACAACCAAAGATTGAAAGTCATGATGATGTTGACAAGACCTAATTGAAAATGTGAGAAACATAATTGAAAGTGGCAGAAATGCAGAGGAATAACAAGATGTCGACAAATGATGAAGATCAAGTGCACGACATGGAAGAAATGTCAATAAGATGCGGAAACCCTAAAATAAGGTCATGCAGACATGTTAGAGTATGGCACTGCAAGCATTGACAATTTTTAAATGCCTACAGTCTCATGTTATGAAAAGGCAACAAGCAGTAGAGGTTCAACTAAAAATTACCATAAGATACTTTTTTAGGAAGCAACAAATAATATATTATATGAGTAAGCTCACTGAGTTGGTTGGTGGTTAGGATGTAGAGTTATGGACAAGGATGTTAAATGAGTTGGAATCCACATTGTTTGAGGTTGATGAATTGTTAAGAAAACATCGTAAGTTCCATGAACATGTTGCACAAGCTTTGAATAGGTTTTCTAAGATACAAGATACTTCCGTAAGCACAAAACATGGAGAGCACAAAACAAAGCAGGAATGGAAGATGGAACTTGGGAATTTCCTCTTCCATAAAGTACTTGATAAGGTCATGGATGATGTTGACAAGGTGGTGGAGAATTTACAATTTCAATTGTGCAGTTTGTATTAGCTGGAGTTTATTGCCAGGATCATGAATAAAGTAAATGCTTCTTTGGTAAACCCAACATATAATGCCCACCTAGAATCCCATCATAATTTCCTTGCTAGAGAGAAGTAAATCATGAGAGAAGTGAATTTTACCAATTTTATATTAGTTTTCGTTGTAACATGTTCAATGTTATTTCTTATTTCTTATGTCACTTGTCAAAGGAAATGTAATTGTAAAAAGGATGATTCTGTTTGAATCATGGTTTGTTTTTGATTAAGGTAAAAGCAGGTTTTGAAGGGGCCCCAAAACCCTTTACAAGTAGAACTTAAACAACAAAAGAAAAGAGATACAAAAAGGAACAGACATCAAAAAGCCAACAGAAAACCAAAGAGAACCAGAAAAGCCCCCAAAAGCCAGCAAGCCAGCCGGACTCCAAGAGAGAAACTAGTTGATTTTTTCCAGGGCATTCACCAGGGTGTTGCTAATTTCATGCATCTCTTTGATGTTATCCCTAAGATTAGGGAGATCCTTTGTAGAAGCAACCACAACTTTCTTGACACTAGCCCTGGTCCTCTTTGCAATGCCACCAACCAGAGTAACTTCACTGCTACGAGTTTGGATAGTCTCTTCATCCAAGTCAAGTTCCACTACCAGTTTGGGAGAGCTGGTGTGAACAACGACCTTAGCAATATCCTCCAGGTTTTTAGTGACAACAAATAGGATACTCGAGATAATGCCCATCAGATTTTTCATCGCCTCTCTCCCTTCTTCCAACGATTTAACCTTATCCTTGTTAGGTCCCAGAGACAACTGAGAGGGGGGCAGGGGTGAATCAATTGTCAAATAAATTCAAACCAAAATTTATTAACCAACTTAATGCTTAATACTAGTAAACCAGTTAAGTATGTCGGCAGACAGTTTTAACATTAAATTTCTATACCAGTAAGGATTAATGCATGAAACATAAACATAAAGTCATCCACAACACATGACACCAATATTTGTATGTGGAAACCCTGTAAGGGGAAAAACCACGGTGGGAAACCTTACCCACAATTAGATAATACTACTACAGATAGTAAGTGTACATAAATGGGGTCTGCACATGTAGAAAGGCCAATAGCCTAGAGCTCACTGCTCATTTACAAAATGGGAGTCACACTAACTACAGTTGGATGGTTAAATCCAATAAGAATGTAATGCACATGATAGCATCTTCATATGCTGGATTCAGTACCGGTGTAATGCTAATATGCTTCTACAAAAACCTAACTTCACCTTCAAATGATGTCTTTGTGTATATCCCTATTTGATCTCACATATACCTTCACTTAATTCTTTTTCACATTTCACACTTGATCTTACAAATAAGATCTTACATTTATACCATATCCTAAGACCAATTTTAGTAGGTCGGCTCTACAAGATATTACAATAAAATCATTTTATATACAATATAATATCCGATGCAATAACCAATTGAACATGTCAGCTTAATGCATTTACAACAATAATAAGTCATTTCCATAGCGTGCCATGCTGATCTGGAAAAGATAAACTTGCCAATGTAACCCTAGATAACCTGGACCTATTTGCCGGTAAAAGCAAATATGCAAATATGAATATACCAATGATTAATTCCTCGAAACAAAGTGTCCACATGATGTCTTCAACATTGCCAAGTGTCTTCCATAACATTCTAGGTAACGATGAACAATATATCCTGTCAGTGAACCATATACCAGTAACTGTTGCATAGTTTACTACTTGCCGGTGAATGTTGCTAGATCTCCAAAGTAGGGGTATTAGTAGGTGTTGACATTAATGACAAAACCATACCAAAATACCAACAATCTCCCCCTTTGGCATTGATGGCAACACAAGATGGAAAAACCATCAAAGTGCCAAAACAGAAATGCCAAATATAAAAACCAACAATCTCCAAAACCAACAATCTCCATTTCTCCCCCTGGGAGTGACAATACCAATCTCTCATACCAATTTCTCCTTAAATGTGTTTTTCAAAATCTCTCCCCAAAAGGATAATATGTTTTTACATAGATATCTCTCCCCCTTTGACATCAAATGCCAAAGTCACAAAAAGTCAAGTTCATACAAAATACCAACTACTCCCCCTAAGAAGTAGCTTCCTCATCAAATACTGGAATAAAAGATTTGTTCATTTAATTCTGCTGGTTGATGACAATCATCAACTGTCTAAGTCTCTACCGGTGGTGGTATGACTCCAAGCTGATCTCTGAGATACTCAAAAGTCTCCTTAGGCAAAGGTTTTGTGAAAATATCTACAAGCTATTCTTTAGTATTCACATAAACTAGTTTTATCTCCTTTTCTTCAACTTTTTCCCTTAGAAAATTCAGTTTGATGGAAACATGTTTTGTTTTAAAGTGTAATACTAGATTCTTAGATATATCAATTGTTGCAGTGTTATCACACTATATAGTAATAGGTTCCTTGCATTTTACTTTTATGTCTTTCAACATTTGCTTAAGCCATAATACCTGTGTACAGTTTGTTGTTGCTGCTGCAACATATTCTGATTCTGCTGTTGATAAAGATGTACAACTCTATTTCTTACTCAACCAAGAAACTAATCTCTTTCCAAGAAAGAATGCTCCTCTAGTGGTGCTCTTTCTATCATCTATATCTCCTACCCAATTTGCATCTATATATGCACCTAGATCAAAATTTTTATCTTTAGCATACCATAATCCAAGATTTGTTGTGCCTTGTAAGTACCAAAAAATCCTTTTTACTGCTGATTCATGATTTTCCCTAGGATTACTCTGAAATCTAGAAACAATAGATACTGCATTCGTAATATCAGGCCTGGTTTGTGTTAAATACAGTAAACCTCCTATCATAGATTTGTATCTAGTTGGATTAACAGGTGTAGATTCATCCCTTTGAGATAATTTGTCATTTGTAGTCATAGGTGTGCTTACCGGTTTAGAGTTCTCCATCCCAAATTTCTTTAGTAATTCTTTCAAGTACTTGGATTGACTAAAAAATATACCTTTATCAGTGTGAGAAATTTGCAAACCTAAAAAGAATTTTATTTCTCCAATCATTGACATTTCAAATTCTTGCTGCATTTCAAGAGAAAATTCCTTACATAATCCATCTTATCCTCCAAAGATTATATCATCAACAAATACTTCAATAATCAAGATGTCATCATTAGTTACTTTGTAGTATAAATTGCTATCTGCATTTCCTTTAGTAAAACCAATATTTAAAAGATACTTATCCAACCTTGCATACCAAGCTCTTGGGGCTTGTTTCAATCCATACAGAGCTTTTCTTAACCTGCACACCATATCATTGTCATCTGTTAAAGAAAATCCATCAGGTTGTTCAATATAGACTTCTTCTTCAAGATCTCCATTCAAAAATGCACATTTAATGTCCATTTGATAAACTTTGTAATCCTTGTGAGCTGCAAAAGCCAAGAATAATCTAACTGCCTCAATTCTGGCTACCGGTGCAAAGGTTTCATTGTAATCAACTCCTTCTTTCTGACAATATCCCTTACACACTAGTCTTGCTTTATTTCTGACAACCTTACTATCTTCATTAAGTTTGTTTCTAAATACCCATTTAGTTCCAATTACATTTTTATCTTTAGGCCAGGGAACTAATGTCCAAGTATTATTTTTCTCAATTTGTCCTAATTCTTCTTCCATAGCTTTAATCCAAAATTTATCTTCACATGCCTCATTAATAGATGATGGTTCAATTTGAGAAATAAGACATACCTCTTCATTTGCCAATCTTCCTCTTGTCATAACTCCTTTGAATTTGTTTCCAATTATCTGATCTTCAAAATGATTCAATCTTACATATCGGGGTGTCTTAGTTTGCTATTGTTCTTCAATTATTGTGGAATCTTCTGATGATACTGGGGTAACTGGATCTTCATTCTGTACTGATGGATTTAGTATAGGTTCATTTGTCACAATTTCTGTTGCCGGTTCAGAGTCTGTATACCTTGAAGTTCCTTTGAATTGTTCATCAATCTTTACATTTGTACTTTCAACAATTTTCTGCAATCTTTTATTAAAACATCTATATGCCTTGCTCTTAGATGAATAACCAAGAAATATTCCTTCATCACTTCTAGGATCAAATTTGCCAATATACTCATCTCTTCTAATATAACATTTACTTCCAAAAATTCTAAAATACTTAAGAGTAGGAGTATTACCAAACCATAGTTCATGAGGAGTCTTACCGGTTTCACCTTTGATGTGAACTTTGTTGAATGTATAGACATCACTGCTAACTGCCTCTCTCCAATACATGTGGCAGATTTGCTTCTGATAACATACTTCTAGCTGCATCCAAGATAGTTCTGTTTTTCCTTTCAACAACTCCATTCTGTTGTGGTGTCCGAGGTGCTGATAATTGTCTTTTGATTCCATTCACTTCACAGAATGTATTAAAGTCCTTAGATGTGAATTCTCCTCCTTGATCTGATCTTAAACATTTGATTTTCTTACCGGTTTCATTTTCAACCATTACTTTGAATAGTTTGAACTTACCAAGTGCTTCTGACTTCTCTCTGAGAAAAGTAACCCAACACATTCTAGAATAATCATCAATAATTAGCATGAAATATCTATCACCTTGTAAGCTTCTAGTTCTGGCTGGACCACATAAATCAGTGTGAATTAAATCAAGAGCATTATTAGATTTTTCTGGAATACTTTTGAAACTATCTCTAACTTGTTTTCCAAATTGACATTCCTTACAAATTGTATTCTAAGGTTTCACAATTTTAGGTAGATCTCTAACTACCTTAGAAGTACTTATTTTTACTATGCAATCAAAATTTACATGACATAGTCTCTTATGCCATAACCAACTTTCATCTATATGTGCAATTAAGAATCCCTTTTCACTATTATTCAAATGAAAGATATTGCCTCTAGTCTGATTATCGGTTGCAATTTCCAAACCAGTTCTATTCATGATTTTGCATTTTCCATTTTTAAATTGTAATTGAAATCCCTTCTCAACTAATTGACCAACACTTAAAAGATTATGCTTTAATCCTTCAACATAGTAGAAATTATCAATGTTATGTTTACCATCAAGAGATATTGAACCCTTACCTTTGATTGAACAGGCTTTGTCATCTCCAAATCTTACTAAACCTCCATTGTATTCTTGAAAGTTCAAGAATTTACCTTTGTCTCCAGTCCTATGATGTGAGCATCCTGAGTCAATAATCCATTCATCCTTTTCTTCAACTTTAGTTGCTAGGGCTTGTTCTACCGGTGGAGCTGTAGGTGCCAGTTGATCTTCTGTTATAGCAACAAAAACTCGTCCATTGTCTGCTAGATCCTCATCAGAATCATCAGTCACACCTTCATCAGCAATGTAACAAGATTTGTCTTTGCTCTTTTTAAATCTGTATCTCTAATATTCAAGATTAGGCTTGTATGTTCTTCTAGCTTCTTCTCTTAGTCTAGCATGTCTATCAGGGCATCTTGAAGCCATATGACCAATCTTATTGTAGTTAAAACATTTAAAGGGTGCTTTACCTTCATACTTACTTCCAATTGGACCTTTTGGCATTTTCCTTGCAAATTGTGCTTCAAGCTCTTCAAGCTCTTCATTCTCCCTTCTGGATTCTTCAAGTTCTCTTGCATAAAAGGTTCTCCAGTCTAATTTGTCAAATGATGGAGTAGATGATGTTGATGCTTTAAAGGCCAAATCAGTCTTTATAGCAACAAAACCAAATTCTTCAATTTCAAAGGCTGAAAGTTTTCCAATCAATGTATCCCTAATTACTGATGTATTAGGCATTGTTCTTAACTCATTTATAGCAATAACCTTCATTTTATATGCCAGTGGCAAAACTCTTAAGATTTTTGAAACAATTTCATCCTCACTCAAGGTTCCTCCACAACATTTAATACCCAAAACAATTTCATTTACTCTTTCCATAAAAGCAGAAATCCTTTCATCTTCTTCCATTTTCAGATGTTCATACCTGACTTGGAAGCTTTCAAGTTTTGCAATATTGACTTTGAAATCTCCTTCATTCAGTGTTTCCAAATGATCCCAAATAGCTTTAGCAGTAGACATATCTGATAATCCCATGATTTGTTGATCTGATAATACACTCAAAAGTGCTTCTCTTGCTTTGCAATCATTCTCTTCATCTTTGGCTAAAGTAGTTGGAGCAGTCTGACCAGCTGCAACAGTAGTATAACCATTCTTAGTAACTTCCTAAATGTCTTTACTAATGCAATTCAGATGTGTCTCCATTCTGATCTTCCATATCCCATAGTTGGTTCCATCAAGCTTAGGACTGTCCTTCCTGAAATAATTAGTAGACATTGGATCTCCTCAAGTTGTTAAACTTCTACAAAAGAGGACTAAGCTCTGATACCAATTGTTAGGTCCTGGAGATAACTGAGAGGGGGCGGGGGGGGGGGGGGGGGGTGAATCAATTGTCAAATAAATTCAAACCAAAACTTATTAACCAACTTAATGCTTAATACCGGTAAACAAGTTAAGTATGCCAGTAGATAGTTTTAACAGTAAATTTCTATACCGGTAAGGATTAATGCATGAAACATAAACATAAAGTCATCCACAACACATGACACCAATATTTGTATGTGGAAACCCTGTAAGGGGAAAAACCACAGTGGGAAACCTTACCCACATTTAGATAATACTACTGTAGATAGTAAGTGTACATAAATGGGGTCTGCACATGCAGAAAGGCCAACAACCTAGAGCTCACTGCTCAATCACAAAATGGGAGTCACACTGACTACAATTGGATGGTTAAATCCAATAAGAATGTACTGCACAAGATAGCATCTTCATATGCTGGATTCAGTACCAGTGTAATGTTGATATGCTTCTACAAAAACCTAACTTCACCTTCAAATGATGTCTTTGTGTATATCCCTGTTTGATCTTGCATATACCTTCACTTAATTCTTTTTTGCATTTCACACTTGATCTTAAAAATAAGATCTTACATTTATACCATACCCTAAGACAAATTTTAGTAGGTCGGCTCTACAAGATATTACAAAAAAAACATTTTACATACAATATAATATCCGATGCAATAACTGATTGAACATATCTGCTTAATGCATTTACAACAATAAGAAGTCATTTCCATAGCATGCCATGCTGATCTGGAAAAGATAAACTTCTCGGTGTAACCCTAGATAACTTGGACCTATTTGTCGGTAAAAGAAAATATGCAAATATGAATATACCAATGATTAATTCCTCAAAACAAAGTGTCCACACGATGTCTTCGACATTGCCAAGTGTCTTCCATAACATTCCAGGTATCGGTGAACAATATATCCTGTCGGTGAACCATATACCAGTAACTGTTGCATAGTTTACTACTTGCCGATGAATGTTGCTGGATCTCCAAAGTAGGTGTATTAGTAGGTGTTGACATCAATGACAAAACCATACCAAAATACCAACAAT
Organism: Cryptomeria japonica; assembly: GCF_030272615.1. NCBI lineage: Eukaryota > Viridiplantae > Streptophyta > Pinopsida > Cupressales > Cupressaceae > Cryptomeria > Cryptomeria japonica. The sequence continues at coordinate 421,810,175 of NC_081406.1, read as the reverse complement.
CCTCCATATTATGTTTCCAATTTATCTGGTCTCTGTTGTCATCCTCCCTCTTCTCATCCGTGTTTTTCCCCCTTTTTTCCAGGTTCTTCAGGAGCTCGTAAGTCCATCTATCATAATCCATTCTCGCTTCAGTGAGTTTCTTGAGGTTATCCAAGAGAAGCCCTTTATCCACACTTTCCTTATCCTCACTAGCTCTGTCCTTAGTCATGTCCTTCTCAGAATCTTTGTTAGTTTCCTTCTTGGAATTCACATCAATTTCCTCATTATCCTTGAAATCCACATCCTCCATAGGATGGCTGATGTCTTTACCAGGGCGATCACTGAAGGTAGAGATTTCATTTCTAGGCTCATTATCACCACTTTCTTCCTCATTGCCCAGCTCCTCATCATTCCAGCTGTCTTCACCATTGGAGTCATCAGTCTCCATTTCACTGCATTCCTTATCAATTTCCTTTGTTTCCATCCCAGGGGCACTTTTTCTTTTTTTGCTAGAGGACGCCTTCTCCTTGTTGGAGTCTCCTCCCTCCATCTTTCTCTTACTCGAAGAGGCATAAATCCTCTTGTTTTCTAGCAGAGCGAGGGTTTTACAATGTTCATAGATGAGAAGCAAAAGCCAACAGTGGAGAATTGGGCTAGAGGGATTTTTACTATGTTTATTGAGGGACTTGGAAAGGGACCTAAAAAGGTAGTAGGGAAGGGATACATTTTTTTCGTGTCTAAAATGGTTTAAGAGAACGAAGTGGTAGGTGTGGGCCCTGGAGAATCGACCCTTAACTATGATGTATTCCATAATTGCATTCAGAACCCATCCCCATATTTTTTTAATATTAGCTGCTTCGTAGTAGCCTCCAGTGGCTTTGCCAATTCTAACCCTCTCCTTCTCTTTCCTCAAGAACAGATTGACCGCATTGTTGGAGACTTTAAGGTCTCGAAAGAAATTAAGCCCAGTGTGGGGTTTTCAAGTCACTATAGCTATAAGCCCAATGTCCAACTTAAACTTAACTCCATAGATTTTAAATGAGCCATTAGACCAATTTTCAAAAATCTTGGAAATGAAGAGGTTTACCCTACCTTTATCATAGTCCACGAGCCTCTCCATGAAGCTTGTGAGAGAGCCCTTTTCCAGTTTTGCCCACACTTTTAGCATCTTTAATGTTTAAATTGAGATCTTCCCCGTGCCAAATCGATTGGGAGTTAGAGTAAACTCCTATATTTGCTGGGTAGTCCACCACACTATTTTGCTCTCTAAAGGCATGTTGAATAATAATTTCTTTAAAACTTGCAATGATCTCCCTAGCTTTCATGATTATATTTTCAATTGACCAAGATGGCTCTGACTCCCCCTTGAGGCACTTAATAATATTAAGTGAATCTCCCTCAAGCCATAATTTTTCATAATTAAGACTTTTGGCTAAAATTAAGGTGTTCGGGGCAGCTGAGGCTTCAGAAAAATGACTAGTTTGATTCTCCAAAGGACCAGCCACCACTTTAAACAACTTCCAACAAAATTCTTGACAATAGCCCCATAACTAGCTTTACCCAGATTCCCCTTTGAGGCCACATAAAAGTTAGCCTTAATCCACCCTTGAGGAGGAAAACACCAAACAAGACCATCTCTTCCTTTCTCCTTGCTAGTAGTAGTGGTGGAGAGGTTCCACCTGTCTTTGAAGTTATCTTTAGTAGCTGGTCCATGATAAGTGCCATAGAGGCATTCAAATATACTCCTATAAATTTTATCTACCACCACTTTGGGAATAGCCCTTTTATCCCTGAAAATCCTATTGTTACACTCTTTCTAGATATTCTAGATAACAATTGGCAGAGTGAGTCTCTAGGTCTCCACAATTTTAGGATTATAATTAGGGCAGTGCCATTGCTGCCAGGAATCTCCAAGGGAGTTTGGGAAAACCCAACTCAGGTTCCACCTGCTTAAGATGATTTTCCAGATATCTTGACTAAAAGTTCACTAATTGAGAATATGGAAAGTCGTCTCTTCATCCCTGCAACAAAGAGAACACCTATTAGGAAAAACAAAACCTCTCTTTTGAAGGTTATCTAGGGTTAAAACCTTATTTTGGATAAAAATCCAAAAGAAGATGTTAACCTTAGGACCTAACTTCTTGTTCCAAACTTTAGCACAGATAGGAATTTCTTCCATAGAATCAATATGAATAGCCATAGTTGAGGAAACAGAATAATTCCCATCTGGGGTTTCCCTCCATATCAATCTATCATCTTTATTGTCTATAGGGATTTTAGTAGAAAGAGCAATCTGAAGGAACTTTAGCCCCAGACACTGCTGGCTAAAGTCAATCCAGTTCCCATTTCTCCAGTAATCTTTGACCAGCTCACCAAACCTGCTTTTGAACCAGTCTTTCCAGTCTTTAAGGATTGGGACTTCCTCCAGGGGTTTGTCCAAAATCCATCTATCTTCCCAAAATCTTATTCTCCTCCCATCCCCCAGGTTCCAAGTTCAACCGGCAGCAGCCCAGCTTTTAGCAGATTGAACAACATTCCATATAGTCGAACCTTCAACAATGAAAGAAATATCAAGGAATTCTTCCTCAGAAGGTTGCATATAAAGATATTTGTTTTTCTAGATTGAGTTCCATTCTCTTTCCTCTCCTTTTAATCTCCAAATTTGTTTGGCTAATAAAGCTTTATTCATAGTACCAATATTCCTTAAGCCCAACCCACCAGAGGCTTTAGGGGAACAACTTTTATTCCAGGCAATAAGGGGGATTCTATTTTTGACTTCCACTCCCAACCAAAGAAACTTTTTTTGGATTCTTTCAATGGCTTCCGCAAACTTAGTAGGGATTTTGAACAAACTAAGAGCATAAATAGGAAGATTTTGGAGAGTGGCTTTAAGCAGAGTAATTTTGCCCACTTGACTAAGGACAGCCCCTTTCCAACTAGCAAGTTTAGAGTTGAGTCTGTCTATCAACTTATTCCAGAAGGAATTCTCTGGATTGAGACACAGAGGAAGCCCAAGATAAGTGGAGGGAAGCTCGGAAATAATGCAGCCAAGAATTCTACCAATCTTTAGTTGCCTTTGGACTGGGGTATTGATGAAGAACAAAGAACTTTTATCCTAGTTGATTTTTTGACCAGAGGTAGAATCATAAGTATTCAGGATATTTTTCATATTTTTAGCTTCTGAGATGGTTGCTTCCCCCAAGGTAATAGAATCATCAATGAATTATTCATGAGAACAAACAACATTGGAAGAAGAAGGTTTCAGACCCCTAACATTACCATCTTCCACGTTTTTAAGAATAAATCTACCCAGACATTCTACAAGAATAGTAAACAAGATAGGGGATATGGGGTCCCCCTGTCTAAGACCTCTAGAGTTTTTGAAGAAGCTGGATGGGGAACCATTAACTATAATAGTAGAAGAGGAAGTTTCCATAAGTTGAAAACAAAGCTGAATAACTTTGCCACTAAAACTGAAAGCTTTCATAATTCTAAGGAGAAACTGCCAGTTCACTCTATCAAAAGCTTTAGCCATGTCTAACTTCAGGAAGAAGCCCTGGTTATTCGCCACTTTCAGGGAGTGAATATTTTCATGAATGGAAATAATGGAATCTAGAATCTATCTACCAGGGACAAAGCTATTATGTTGGACAGAGATTATTCTTGGAAGAATATCCAACAACCTGGAAGTCACAACCTTGGATAAAATCTTATACACAGAGTTACACAGGCTAATTGGTCTAAACTTGTTGAGACAATCAGCACCTGGGATTTTCTGGATAAGGACAATGAAGGTAGCATTCAGTTCCTTAAGGAGCCTTCTAGAGACAAAGAATTATTTAACACCATTGCAGATGCTAGCCTCCACGATGTGCCAAAAATTTTGGAAAAAAACCATTGGAAAACCGTCCGGTCCAGGGGACTTATCACCCTGAAAAGAGAAAACCACCTTTTTGATTTCCTAATTAGAGGGAATACTAGATAAAAGGTTATTATCTGTTTCAGTCAGGATAGAAGGAATAACTTGTAAAAGGGTATTTTGATTGCTAATATCCAGGTTATCCACTTTTCCTAGCAAGGAGCTAAAATGCTCAAGAGCTTCCTTCCTAATATCATTATCCTTTGTTAAGATGCCTTTACTGCAGGATAGTCTAGATATTCTATTAGTTGCCCTATGCTTAAGAACAGTTAAGTGAAAAAACTAGGTATTTTTATCACCTTCCTTCAAGAACAAGGCTCTAGATCTTTGTCTCCAGAACGTCTCTTCATTAGAGATAATGGTGTGGTATTTAGACAAGAGGACATTTTCGGCCATCCTAAGATCTTCAGACAACCCAGCCACTTGGATTCTATCCTGAACATCCTTTATTTCAGTTTTGACTTGATTTTTTCTCTTGAAAATATCCCCAAAAATCTCTTTGTTCCAGATTTTAATTTTGGCCTTAAGGATATTGAGTTTTTTGGCTATTCTAAAAAGAGCCTTACCCTCCACTTCAAAATTCCACCATTCAGCAATATGCCCTTCCAAGGAAGGATGGGAAAGCCACACTTTTTCAAATCTGAAAGGGAAGTTTCTCTTGGCTGAAAGAGAGTTGGTAGAAAAGGAGATGGGGTAATGGTTGTTAGGCCCAATATGGAAAGCTAATGTACTGAGAGGGGAGGGGTGAATTAGTACTTCAAATCTTTTTTTTAACAATAACTTTACTGTTAAGCATAAACTGAATATTGCTAAAACATAATATAATGCTAAAACAAATAAATAACAATCATACATGATTCACTCCATAACACATATATTTTGGTTATGTAGAAACTCCTTGTTAGAGAGAAAAACTATGGTGGGGATGGCACCCACAACTTCACTACTGCAATAATAAAGGTTTCTCGGTTGGAGCTACATGTTTAGCTATTTTTGATAGCTTACCCTGTTAGGAGTATCAAGATCTTTAGATCTACCTTGCTAAAGGATTTTACAACACTTATACTAAAATGTTGCACCTGGTTAAAGGCTTTACAATTTATAGACTTTGTTAGAGTCTTTTATCCTGTTAAAGGGTTCTCTTACAACTCAAAATATTACAATCAAAATCTTACAAAATATCTGCAACTTCACATCTGAAATGTTATAGCAGATTCTATGTGCTCAAAATGAAATTACCTTGCTTATAGCATACCTCGGTAACCCATAAAATAACTCGTTAAACCTTTCTGTTTACTCTGTTCCTTGACTGTTCTTTGAAATCTTTCTTGGTGACCTTTGTGTATCTGCAACAGTCATAACACTCAGTGCTTTCCCATGAGTTTGCTTTTCACATATGTCTTTCTTCCTACTCCTATTGATCCTCAATTCATGCTGTATAAATAGATCTCTTATGATGGTGATCTTGTTCATGCTTCAATCTTACAAACATGATTTATCAAATGAATAACCATACAAAATACTTCATTGGATAGATGTCCTAAAAATCATACAAAATCTTAAGTGCAATTTCCAATGTGTTAACAGTTCCTTGCTCCTTGATCTTTGTAAAATGTTTCCACATATGTGTCTAGGTTCAATGAGTCTGGTAACATGTTTCACTCAGTACGTATCAACTCGATATACCATCTTTGCTACTCAGTAGTCATAGAACGTTACTCAGTAGACAGCTCAGTGTATACTAAACTCTGTGACTTGTAACTTCTGTAACTGACTGCTCTATGCTTACCGACTAAATATTTCAGTAGTAATAACCGACTAGAGTATATAGAATAACTTTGGACATAAAACTAATGACAACTTAGTCAATAGTAACAATCTCCCCTTTTGACATTAGTTTTGAAATGTTTGACAAAACTTCTTTCAAAGTCATAACTCAAAAAAAATCTATATACTTACAAAATTTGACTGAATTGACAGTATATACAATTGTCAATAAAATAGTATACTTGGATATACTCCCCTTATCAATATATTGTACATAACTCTGATTATGCATGCACCGTGATCAATACTCTATATTTACTACTTGGTTCACTACTCAGTGATCACTGCTCCCCTTGTCAAAATTATCTGTATACTCGAATATGTTGATCTGCTCGGTATACTTCTCTCGTATACACTATAATCCCCCTTTTTGACAAAAATCAAAACTAGTTACCATTCAGTGGAGGCAGCTGGTCAAAAATGGATTTATACTTTATTCTTGCATTGGTGAGAGCAGCAAAGAGTGCATCCTTGACACTATCTATGAGTGAATTCTGAGCTATAATATCAACTAATAGTGAAATCAGTCCATCTAAAGTGCTTCCCTCTGGCTAAGTGGATAAGGAGGTAGCCTTGTTGATCTGTTCTTGGATGGAGGACAAGTGTGGAATGAATAAAGTTTGAAGAGTCATAATGTCCATCCTTATTTTGTTCTCTTCATTCCTAAGTTCTAGTTGTTGAGCCATGAGCAGTTGTAACTTGGTATATAAATTCTGAATAGAATTTGGCTCAGTGGTCAATTTATTGGAGAGATCAGTGATCTCTTTCTCAATCACTTCTATTTTATTCTTGATATCTTTAATGAATAAAGAGAATGTACAGAGTTTCTAAAATAAATAAAGAATGTGCTTGAGTTGAGGGGACAACTCAGCAATAAATTTGACAAGTTTTACTTTACCAATAGCAATGGCTTTCTGTACCTCTTCAATCTTTTTTGCAATGAGCTCTTTGTCCTTCAATTTGCTTAGGTATTCAGATGCGTCTACTCTAGATGTCTCGATCTAATTGATGAGTTCATCTAGTTGAATATGGATGGCTGCATCTTTTGTCATTGTAGCTTTAGGTAGCATATCTGTTAATAGTGCTTTGACCTTCTGAAGTACTATGTTTTTCTTTTGTATAGCCATTTGTCTCTCTTGTTCTTCTTTGGCTTTGCATAGTTTACTGAATTCAATAAGTGCTTGCCCTTTTAATTTGGATATGTCTACATTCGGCAATACAATTGGTTTTGACAAATCTAACTTGAAACTATGCTTTTTCATTTTCTTTTCTTTAGAGGAGGAGGCTTTCACCGGTTGAACTAATACAATGGCTTGGGAGGCTTGTTTACCCTTGGTAGGTTGCTCGGTAGAGGCAACACTTTTATCAATTTCTTTAGCCTCAGATGTAGCCTTTGGTGAATCCTTGCTCAGGGTCTCAGTTGTAACATTTTTAGTACTTGAAGGGGCTTGAGAAGTATGTTCCTCGGTGGACTAAGAAGTAGCTTCTCCTTCTGTAGACTGGTGACCCTCTTTACCTTGTTTAGTATCCTGAGGTGTCTCAGTTGAAACATGTTGACTTACCAGAGGATAGGACTTGACTTGTTCCAAAACTAACTCACTTGATACTAGTTTGGCATAAGCATTCCCTTCTATCATTTCCTATTCCTGTACCTCAGTATCCATGACATCCTCATCAGGTTGTATGGTTTCACTGGGATCTTGCTTGGTGATATCCACTATTTCAACTTCACCTTGCTCATCAATACTCTTGATTCAAAATATTTCTTGCCATTTTTCTTTTGTCTCGTTCTCTACATCAAGATAGAGGCCATTCATCAGTTTCAAGGCTCTTTGCCTGACTAGGAAGTTTGTGTGGTAGTTTTTCAGATGTTCACTTATCTCATCTACTGACATGTCTGGAAAGAGATGTACCAGACTTCTTTCTCTCATCTTCTTTTCCAAGTCCATGGCATATTTCCACCTATTATCAATATGTAAATACAATGCTTTTGGAAGAGAATTAGTTACTTCCAATGGGACTAGTCGGAATTTCAGAAGAGTGCAGATGATAGCTTCTTCAATTTGTCTCTTTTCTGCATCAAATCTAGAGTCATATTTTACATATCTAAATGCTCCAAATCCACCATATTGCTACAGATTTGCACAAAAATTATCAACACTATGTACATCTTCCTTTTTGCTCTTAATAATCTCAAATTTATTTTTGTCTTCAGATTCAGTGTCACTAGACTCTTTATTCAAAATGAGTCTCTGAGTAGATTTCTTATAAGTTTTTGTTACCTTTGGAACTGCAACATTTTTCTGTTTCTTGCTCGGTGACACTACAGATGATCTAGTGTATGGGCGTTTCACTGGAGGAGTCAGTGATACCTATGATGTATCCTGTTTATTTCTTTTCAAAATTTTCCCTTTTGGCAACTCGGTGCTCAATGTAATAGCTGCTTCTTGGGCTTCAGATTCCTCCTTGGTGATGACTTGAATGCTTTTGATAGGAGTGGAGGAAGATCCTTCTCCAAATTTCTTCGTTAAAGCTTTAATCATTTTTGTTGCTTTCCTTGTAGCCTTTGGTACTACAATGCTCATTTTGACTTTTTCTTTAACTTCTTCATATGTACCATATCTGATCTCGGTAGCATGCCTTGGTAGTGCAAGAAAAGCATCTATTTACTGCTGTGTAATGTCAAAATCAATCGCATAACCCATAGGTGGCAAATATTGACATAGCAGTAGTCGGTGTCTACTTCAAAACATATACTAACCTTGTACTTCTCCACTAACTGAGGTGGAATCTTGTGCTTTTTATGCATCTTTTCCTGAAACTTGCTAAAATAATCATCCATAATCTCATTGAAGTTATCACCTAGCTGTTTGATGAAGTCATTGATTTGATGGGTGATTGGTTGGTGTAGCTCCCAAACTACATTACCGACTGATGGAAAGAATTTCTCAAAATAGAAAAACATGCATACCAACAGTGATCCAAACTTCAGTGTGTTTGTCGAGTTGTTCTTCTTTGGCTTCCTTATGGTGTTGATATTTTCAAACAGATTTTTCAACAACACTTTGCATAGATCAATCTTCATGCCTTTCTTCACAATTTTATAGGCTAAATCAACAACAGCACAGGGTACACTATTTTCCCTTGCCGATTGAAAGAAAAAATAACCTATGACTCTAATTGCAAACTTCAACTCTGCATCTGTGACATTGTTCAAATTTTAGACCTCTGCAATCAGATTCAACTCCAGTTAAAGTGATCAATTCTTTCTGTGAAATCATTTTCTGAGTTCAGGCATGGTCAAAAACAGGGTAACCGGTGACCAAGTGGATGATTTCCTTGGTGATCTTGAATGGTTGCTCCTCTAACCACATAAAGTCATCATGAACTTTGCTCAAAATTTTTTTAACCCATTGGGGCTTGAAGACTCACGGGTAGGTTAGGGCTTCGGTCAATCCCTTAATTTTAACGTGTTCAAACTTGCTATCAAGTTTTCCATCGGTACACAATTCATCGTACGTGTCCTTGATCTCTGTGTGACCTAGTTCCTCAACACGACACTTAGTGAAGAATCTGACATCCTCAACTAATAAAACCCTATTTGAAATGAGTGAAAATGTAGTTTTATCATCCGGTTCAGATGTTTTACCTTATCGGGCTCCATGTAGTTAGGTTAGAAAACATTAAATGCACTCAGTTCCACTAAACCAATTTACCTTTCTTTTTGTGCTTTTACCGAGTAGCCAGACTTCCTGTATTTACTGACTTGATAGACTTCCTGCATTTACCGACTTGACTAGTGCTCCAAAAGACTTGATAAAATTTCAAACTTGCTAATGCATCTTAGTTATGCAGATTTTGAATTAAGTACATGATAAAATAGGAACTATTAGGATTTTAACCTTGAGAGAATGCAGTCCCTTCATACTTTTACTGATTAATTTGGAATAGATGCACCTAACTCGGTAGATAAGGTGCTTTCTTCATTTGACACAATTTCCTTCTTTTTCCAAATCATCTGGAATTTGCTTTTTATTTCTTCAATATCTCTAGGTTGATCTCTGCAATCTCTAGCCAAGTGTCCAACTTTGTGACTATGAAAACATGCCATACTAGGATTTCTCCATGATCTTCAGTTGTTCATTCCAAACCTTATAAAGCAGTTGGCACTTATATGTCCATATCTTCCACAACATTCACACCATATCCTTGTATTGTAATCCCATGGAACTGTAGTATACTGTCGGTTAAGATCTATGTGAGTTCAGTAACCTCTAGCATTTGCTCAGTGTGCAGACCATATATAGTTCTTCTACTTAAACCAACACTTCTTGGTACCATGTCCATATCTATTGCAGTTTTTACAAAACCCTTTGAATTTTGCCTTCTAATAATTGCTAATAGACTTTGTCCTACATTGATTAGATGTGTGACCATACTTATTGCAATTGTTACAATAACCATTAGACCTAGTGACATTTGGTTGCTTACCTTTTTTGATTTGGCACAAGTTGGTAGTATGTCCTTGTTTTCCATAGTAGTTGCAAATAGGCTTCTTTCCTTTGATGTTTTTCTTATTTCTAGCTTTCTTTGATGATTCTCCTCTCTCGTTAGTGTGGATTCCCTTCTTGGTAGAGTCTTTTCCTTTGTAACCGAGTCCTGCATCTTTGTTGGGTCTTCTTGTATTTAGTTGCTCATCCAACATTTTTGATGCATCATAACTCTTCTTCAGTGTTTCTTTTGATTTCTTCTTTGTTTCAAGTTCATCGGTCAACTTTGATACTTCAAGTTTCAATGCTTGATTCTCATTTTTCTTTAGATTTGCTTCATGATGTGCATAACCCAATTGATCTGACAGATTACTTTGAATTCCAGTCATCCTTGTGATTTCATCATTCTTTTCAGACACTAATGCTTCAAACTGTTGTTTTTCTCTTTCTAGATCTCTTAATTTATCCTCGGTTGTCCTCAATGCATCAAGATTTTCAGTCATATGTGTGCTGAAATACTCATGATCTCTTTTCATTGCTTTTAGCTGATTAGTCAGTGCTTTGTTCTTTTCTTTCAATGCTCCAATCATTTCTTCAGTCTCTTCAGATATACTATTCTCAGATGATGTCTCAATTTTTTCCACCAACTCTTGAGAGTCCTACAAATCATCAGACAATCTTCTTCTAACTTTCAATGATCTTTGCATTTGTTTCTGCATGTCAACAATCACTTGATTAGCATGATCCAATTCATTTTGAAGATTCACAATTCTCCAAGATTGTTTGTAGCCTTCCATTGATAAGATCGTTCTCTTTAGGTAGTTAAACCCTTTTCCAAGATTCAAGCTCTGATACCAATTGTTAGGCCCAATATGGAAAGCTAATGTACTGAGAGGGGAGGGGTGAATTAGTACTTCAAATCTTTTCTTCAACAATAACTTTACTGTTAAGCACAAACTGAATATTGCTGAAACATAATATAATGCTAAAACAAATAAATAACAATCATACATGATTCACTCCATAACACATATATTTTGGTTACGCAGAAACTCCTTGTTAGAGAGAAAAACTGCGGTGGGGATGACACCCACAACTTCACTACTGCAATAATAAAGGTTGCTCGGTTAGAGCTACATGTTTAGCTATTTCTGATAGCTTACCCTATTAGGAGTATCAAGATCTTTAGATCTACCTTGCTATAGTATTTTACAACACTTATACTAAAATGCTGCACTTGGTTAAAGGCTTTACAATTTATAGACTTTGTTAGAGTCTTTTACCCTGTTAAAGGTTTCTCTTACAACTCAAAATATTACAATCAAAATCTTACAAAATATCTGCAACTTCACATCTGAAATGTTATAGCAGATTCTATGTGCTCAAAATGAAATTACCTTGCTTATAGCATACCTCGGTAACCCATAAAATAACTCAGTAAACCTTTCTGTTTACTCTGTTCCTTGACTATTCTCTGAAATCCTTCTCGGTGACCTCTGTGTATCTGCAACAGTCATAACACTCAGTGCTTTCCCATGATTTTGCTTTTCACATATGTCTTGCTTCCTACTCCTATTGATCCTCAATTCATGCTTTATAAATAGATCTCTTATGACAGTGATCTTGTTCATGCTTTGATCTTACAAACATGATTCATCAAATGAATAACCATACAAAATACTTCATTGGATAGATGTCCTCAAAATCATACATGTTGGCATTTTAGTAGAAAGAAAGATTGTTGATATTCATTAAGGATATTGAGAAGTTTGTTGAAGATTATTGATATAACTAAAGAAGGATGATAACTATCTTTATAACATTATTTTGTCATTGATGTCAAGAGATTGATTATCTGATTCAGTATGATGTTACCATATCTTGAGAAGATTGATTTGAAGAGAATTAAGATGTCGGTAAAAGACACAGAAAGAATGTGAATGAATAAGGGGAGAAATAAGTTATTTAATGGGCAACTATTACTGAGTTAGACAATGATGAGATCATGATGTTTAGATTGTTTTGATATCCTACATATGTTGTTGATTGTAAGGTTAATACTATATTATGTCACTGAGCAAAGAACCTAGTCAGTAAATCCTAAGGTTATCAATATCGGTTAATGAAGGCGGAATGTCTACCGAGTAAAGTTTAGTATTTACTGAGTTGCAACCGAGTTATGACAGTGCACATTGGATGGATAAAAGAATTATTTAATGAAGGACAATGATTAGCTAGAGATGTATAAATGATTGGTATGCCATGCATGAATTTTGTTGAGGATCTACGGCAAAGGAAAATCGACAGGAAGATCTACAGCATAGATTGAACCGCAATAACCTTGTGCAAGTTCCTAGAAAGGAATGCATGTCCTGAGGCAAGGTAAAATGTTTTCAAATCAAAAGATACATTGAACCTGGTCAAGTTTGAAGATCTGATGGCTAAGATTGATCATGGGAAATGTGATCAAGGAGATTAAGCGGTTAGAAATTGTTTATTAATAAGGAATTGTTGATAAACAATGTATGTGGGCAAGTGTAAGGACAGGGATGCTACATAGTGATTACCGAGCACAAAAGCTTGAAGACCTATTTGAATAATAGAGTAGAGAGCCCAACAGAGGGACAAGATAAGTCCTAATATGACTAGATTGTTTTGAGCAAATAAGAATCTACTTTAGCATTTTAGATGTGAAGTTGCGGATATATTTTTATTACTGTTATTTTGTAAGTGACAGGAATCTCTTAACCAAGTGGACTTAACAGTCTTATTTGTAAACCCTCTAGCAAGGTAACATTCTAAATGAGTGTTTGAAATCCTTTGACAAGGTCACTTCTAACAATATGAAGATCGTAACAGATCTAAGAGAAATCCCTTAACCAGGTCACATCTAGCAATGTGTTTGTAATCTTTAACAGGATTTGCTTTTAACCGAGCATACTCTAGAAGAGTATATTTCTTAGTGGGTCTGAAATCCCATAGTGGTTTTTCCCTATTTGGGTTTAAATTTGGTGTTATGAGTGTTATGATGATTATGTGTTCATGAGTTAGCATGTTTAGCAGTTTTTGGTTATGTTGTTGAAGTATAAGTTACCGAGGTTGAATCTGTTGATTTTATGGAAGATTAAGTTTGTATGATTCAGCCCCCCCCTCTCTCATCTTGTTAGCTATTGGCATCTGTACATTAATTTTAGTATCAGAACTTACAATTGGTATCAAAGCTTAGGACTCCAGAAAAAAAAAGTTTAAAGGTACTTGAGGCAAAGATCCGAAGATGTATAAAAGGGATGCACCAAAGCTGAACAAGTCAAGTTTCTCCACATGGTAGAAAAGGATGAAGCTGCATTTATTAGGAATTGGAGAATATGCAACATATTATCTGGAGAATGATTACATTGCACCTAGCACCAACCCTATGACCTTGGAAGAGATAAAGGCAAAGAAAGAACATATTCAAGCTATGATTGAAATAACATTAGCATTGACCGACTCAGAGTTTAATGATCTAGAAGGTTGTAATGATGCAAAAGCAATGTGGACTAAGCTCATATCTGAGTATGGCAGTGATGAACATGTTCAAAGAGCAAAAGTAGATAGTCTAAGAGGACAAATTGAATCCATGAGAATGAATGAAGGTGAGAACATAACCCAATACAATACAAGACTAAAGGAGATTGTCAATCAAATTAAAGGAGCAGGTGGAACTATTGAAGAAAAGGATGTAACAAGTAAGTTGTTGAGAACCCTTCTACCAACTTATGCTATTTGAGTCTCTGCAATCAATGAATTGAGGTTTGTACCTAACATGCCACTTTCTTTGAATGCTACTATTGGTAAGATACATGCATTTGAGTTAAGTAATTTTGATAACAGTGGGTCTTCGGTAAATAAAGTAGAATCTGCATTCAATTATTTTCATATTGGTGAAACTGATGATTACAATGATAGAATGAGTAAGTACTCTGAAGGGAATCATAGTGGAGCAACTGAAAGATTTCGTAAGAGCATGGAAGAAGTGCACAAACTATATGAGGAAATCAAGAAGCAAGAAGAGTTTGAAGCATTATTAACCAGAAGGTTACCAAGAGGCAAAGGTAAGTATAAAGGGAAGCTACCTTTAAAATGTTTCAATTGTGATAAAATAGGACATATGGCTTCTAACTTCCTTGACAAAGAGTCTAGTGAAAAGAGAGAATACCGAGATAATAGGTAGAAAGACTACCAATACAAAGGACACCGAGACTTCAGAAGGAGAGATAGAAAGACATGTCTAGTAGCTGATGAGGAATCCAATGATGACTAATCTAATGAAACTGATACAGAGGAAGTTGTTTATGTGGCTATTAAAGATGGATCTGATGAAGAAAGGTATGAAGAAAAAGCCCTAATATCTCACATAAATAATAATGATTCTTGGATCATAGACAGTGGATGCTCACATCATATGACAGGTGATAAACACAAGTTTGTTAAATTAGAAGACTATGATGGAGGCTATGTAAGATTTGGTAATGATGCACCATGTCTGATGAAAGGTAAAGGATCTATAACACTTCTTGACAATGCTAAATGTGATGGTGTATATTGGGTTGAAGGATTGAAATACAATTTGTTGAGTGTAGCACAACTAAACAATATAGGATACCGAATAGAATTTCAGAAAGGAATTGTCAAAGTTCATGAGAAGCATGGAAAGTTAGCTGCTACCGGGACACAAAAAAAAGGTAATACATTTCATCTTGACTCAACTCGGAACAAGTATCTTTATGCTAAGAAAGATGATACCTAGTTATGGCATAAAAGGTTTTGTCATGTAAATTTTGATAATCTGATCAAAATAAGTAAGAAGCACTGAGTAAGAGGTCTACCGAGTCTTGAAAAACCTAAGAATGCTATGTGCTGAGGATGCTAGATGGGTAAGATGACAAGATCAAGATTTACAAGTAAATCCTACACTTCTAAAGGAATTTTAGATCTAGTACACACTGATCTTTGTGGTCCCATGAAAGTTCAAAGTTATTATGGTGATAAGTATTTCATATTATTTGTGGATGATTACTCAAGGATGATGTCAGTTATGTTTTTAAAAGAAAAATCGGCAGCTTTTCAAATGTTTAAATGGTACAAGGAAAGAGTTGAAAATGAAATAGGAAGAGAACTGAAATGTCTTAGATCTGATAGAGGAGAGTTCACTTCTGATGAATTTAACTTATTCTGCAATGATCATGGTATAAAGAGGCAAGTATCTACACTGAGAACACCTCAGCAAAATGGGATAGCCGAGAGAAGAAACAAATCAATTGTGGATTGTACAAGAACCCTGATGATATAAAAGAGGGTACCTCAAACATTTTGGAGAGAAGCAATCAACACTGTAGTTTACACCCTGAACCAAGTTCAATTGAAGAAAGGAACTATGAAGACACCATATGAGATCTGGTATGACAAGAAACCTAATGTAATTTATTTTAAAATCTTTGGAAGTAGATGCTATGTTCACAAAGATGACAGAAATGGAAAGTTTGATCAGAAAAGTGAAGAAGGAACATTTCTTGGTTATTCTTCTAGAAGTAAAGCATTTAAATGTCTGATCAAATCATCTAACAAAATAGTGGAAAGTGCAAGTGTGAAAATTGATGAATTTGCAGAAAGGAATGATGAAGGAAATTCCAAAGAACCAGAAGATTATGAAGAATTTGTTTATGTTCAACTGAGAAGTCCTACCGAGAAAGCTGCTGAAGAAAATGAAGATAATGTCTAGTTACCGAGTGATGAAGAAGATCATACAAAACCTACCGAGCCTATATTAGCCAAGTATGTCAGAAGACATCATGCATCAAGTCAGATTATAGGAGATAAGGATGATCCAGTGATGACAAGGAACAAACTAAAGCAGAACACATGTCTGATATCTAAATTTGAACCGAGAATAGTGAAAGAGACATTTAACAGTGAAGATTGGGTAAATGCTATGACAGAAGATATTGATCAAATCAAGAAGAATGACACATGGACACTAATCCCAAGACCAAAGGACAAAAATGTAATCGGTACAAAGTGGATTTTCATAAACAAGCTAAATGAAAAAGGTGAGGTCATTTGCAACAAAGCAAGACTAGTGTGCAAAGGTTATGCTCAAGAAGAAGGAATAGATTATGGTGAGACTTTTGCACTTGTGACTAGACTTGAGGGAGTAAGAACATTGTTGGCATATGCTGCTTTCAAAAATTTTAAGGTATATCAAATGGATGTTAAATATGCATTTTTGAATGGTATACTAGAAGAAGAAGTTTACATTGAACAACCTGAAGGATTTATTGAAGACAGGAGTAAAGATCAGGTATGCAAACTGAACAAAGCTTTATATGGTCTGAAACAAGCACCTAGAGCATGGTATGAAATATTGCACTCGTACTTAATCAAGATTGGTTTTATAAGGACATGTGAAAATATAAATATGTACATGAAGAAAGATGACAAAAATGGAATACTGATCTCAACCATATTTGTTGATGATATTATATTTTGTGGAACTGACTCTTTATGCAAGAATTTTGGAAATGAAATGCGCAAAGAATTTGAGATGTCACTAATCGGTGAGATAAAGTACTTTATAGGTTTACAGATACTGCAAATGAAAGATGAGATTTTCATTACTCAATCCAAGTACATAAAGGAAATCTTGAAGAAATTTGGAATGGAGGATTTTAAACCAGTAAGTACTCCTATGACTACTAACTGTAAACTATCAAAGAATGATGAATCTGCATCTGTTGATGAGACACTTTACCAATCTATGATTGGAAAGTTGCAATATGTTGTGCATAGTAGACCGGATATAGCACATGCAGTAGGTATTGTAGCAAGATTCTCTGCAGCTCCCAAGGAAACACATATGACAACAATCAAGAGAATTTTCAGATACCTGAGAGGCATTGAAAATTATGGCTTAGTATATGAAAAGAGAAATGATTTTGATTTAAAAGTTTATATTGATGTTGATTGGTCAGACAACATAGATTACAAGAAAAGCACAAGTGGTGGAGCTTTCTTTTTAGTAGAAAGACTAGTGAGTTGGCTTAGCAAGAAACAAGGATGTATCTCATAGTCAACAGTAGAAGCTGAATATGTTGCTGCAACATTGAATTGTACCAATATAGCATGGATCAAACAATTGTTGGAAGGTATAAATGAGAAAGTTACCAAGCTAGTAACTATATTCTATGATAATACTAGTGCCATTAACATTTCAAAGAATCCAGTAATGCACTCTAAGACAAAGCATATATCTATAAAGTATCATTATCTCAAAGAAGAAGTTCAAGAGAAGAAAGTTGTGCTGGAATATATCAGTTCAAAGGAGAAATTAGCAGACATCTTCACAAAGTCATTGCCAAGGGACACTTTTGAGTATCTCAGAAGCAAGTTAGGGGTCCTACCCCTATCTTCCACTCACTGACCGAGTTCGGTGAAAGCATCAATTCGATGAATCTATAGAATATTATGTGTGGATTGATGCTGATTTATGCACTTTAGAAGGTTTTCTAAAGTTGTGCAGGAAATAGTGAACAGAGACAAGTTGCTCTAACCGAGACTGAGATGATACACAACAAGGCAAATCACTTCACAGAGGAAGAAATGATGATTTATTTCTTTTACTTTTTGGCATTGTTGTTAAATGGGGAGAAGACTAAATGGTTGACTGAATGGTAAAGCCTTGATTGATGAAAATAATAGAAGACTAATGATAGGGGGAGAAGATTGCAAAATGGAGAAGACTAAATGCAAGACAACAACTCAGAAGCCTAATGAAAAAGGGAGAAGACTTCAGAAGATTTTAATAGCTCAATGATAACAAGAGAAGTATAACAACAATCTGAATCTGAATCAATTTGAATATCTTGTTGGTATTACCATTCAATTGTTGGTTTTGCCATCAATGCCAAAGGGGGAGATTGTTGGCATTTCAATAGAAAGAAAGATTGTTGATATTCATTAAGGATATTGAGAAGGTTGTTAAAGATTATTGATATAACTGAAGAAGGATGATAACTATCTTTATAACATTATTTTGTCATTGATGTCAAGAGATTTATTATCTGATTCAGTATGATGTTGCCATATCTTGAGAAGATTGATTTGAAGAGAATTAAGATGTTGGTAAAAGACACAGAAAGAATGTGAATGAACAAGGGGAGAAATAAGTTATTCAATGGGCAACTATTACCAAGTTAGACAATGATGAGATCATGATGTTTAGATTGTTTTGATATCCTACATATGTTGTTGATTGTAAGGTTAATACTATATGATAACTCAAAGATGATCCACTAGTACCAAACTGGTACTGAGAGGGGGGGGGGTGAATCAGTACAAACACAAATACAGTTAAAAATTGATTTGACATCAAATACCCCAAATGACTGATAAACAAGGATACCGGTAAAATAGAGTGCAACTGGTAACATCCAGTATAGCTTAATCAGTCATGAACTGGTCACTCAATAGGCTTTCCTCTTAACTCAATACTACATTATCATTATATTCTCATGCATAAACCAATAAACTTGACCATCAGATCTTCACAACAATGAGTTCAATATGTTTTATAGATAGGCATAAAAACATAGAACCTTCATGTGCTTAATAGATAAAACAAAGCATCACAAGACAAAAGCATTTCACATGACACACATAATTTTCATGTGGAAACCCAACTGGGAAAAACCATGGTGGGGATGAATACCCACAAGTTGCTTTTTGAACTCTTTAGAAGTCTGCTTTGTTAGGAGCCTTGTCCTGTTAAGGACATTACAATAGGTTCTGGTAAGAACCGATCTTGTTAAGGATTGCCCGGTTAAGGG
This sequence comes from Cryptomeria japonica, assembly GCF_030272615.1. Taxonomy (NCBI): domain Eukaryota; kingdom Viridiplantae; phylum Streptophyta; class Pinopsida; order Cupressales; family Cupressaceae; genus Cryptomeria; species Cryptomeria japonica. The sequence goes on along the minus strand of NC_081406.1, from coordinate 421,791,096 downwards.
ATACCCGATTAAGGGTTAAACCTGGTAGGGTCACCTTGTTAGAGGATTTCAAGAACTCAATAGCTGAAAGGATCTCCTAAGCTTCTCTAACTTCTCAGAACTCATTAGCCTCGAGTTACTCAGTTAAGGGATTTGAAACAAGCTGGTTAAGACCACCCGATTTAAGGGATTTTGAATCAAGCCAGTTAAGGCTACCCTCTTAGGGGATTTTACAACTATTGAAGTGGTTAGAGATCAACAGGTATTACAATGATTTGTTAACAGTACTTAATGCTAATGCAGATCCGTTTAGGCTCCTCTTTTCCTTCTGCACATTCACTTTGTAGGTATCTCTTCTCTCCTTTGGTCTGGCAAGAATCACGTATCACTTTCCTTGGATACACACTCACAGCTTTTTCCAACAACCTTAGAAAAAAACTCAACATCAAACTTATAGGAGACATACAGGTCGGTAGCAAAAACCCTAAACCCTAAACCTGTTAGGTTAAGCAATTCAAATGGTTCGATCCTAATCATTGAATCATGCTGCTTTAAATACAACAATCTTGAATTGATCTCAAGATATTCTCCATCGTCCATTATCCACCATTTTCATGGCAGCTGATAACCCATCATGTGTTATCACTATTTGACAGACTTTGCACATTCCTGAGGTAGATAGGAATAGTCATCTTCATGCAAGATCCTTCACTCACACAGAGCTTACGTGGCAACATGATCTGTCCTTCATCATACTGCTAACTCATCACACAAAGATCACCAATTGAGTCACACAGACTTGAGGTACTCCAACTAGAAACCCCGAAGTGGAAGCTACCTACCAACCGGTAGTCATACAGTGCTTCCATGTGCCAGTTCCCATAACTTCATGCCGGCTCCCATAACTACATGCCAGTTCACCTTGAACAAATATGCCACTTCACTTTGGCATATAAACCGGTGCACACATATGCCAGTTCCTCTCTCTTCACTTATCACGTGCCGGTTCACACTATGTCCCATATTGACATCAATGACAACATACAATATCATTATGTCTTCATGCCGATTCACATAATGCCAACAATCTCCCCCTTTGGCATTGAAGGTAATATACAAAAGATATCTTCTTTGCTTCACATCTTCTCCCCATTTTCTGCAGATATCTTTTCACTTCCCTCCTTCTCCCCCTTTGACAACAATGCCAAAGTGGAGGTATAGTCATCACTGTTTCATCATGTTGCTCCCCTTGAGGAGTAGCATCCTTCAACACACCAATCAACCAAAAATTTTATCTTTCCAGTACCTGACTGATGTGGAACAATCATTTTTAGTTCACCTCTCAAATGCACAAATATTGTCTTTGGGAGAGGCTTGGTGAATATGTCTACTAACCGCTCCTTATTGGAGACATGCTCTAGTGCAATCTCTTTATTTTGAACCTTTTCCCTCAAGAAATAATACTTAAGCTCAAAATGCTTGGTTCTAGAATGTAAAACTGGATTCTTTGATATATTAATAGCACTTGTGTTATCACAAAATATACTTACCAGTTCAGATACAGGGATCTTGAAGCCTTCCAGTACATGCTTCATCCAGATTGTCTGGGTGCAGTTCATGAAAGCTGCAACATACTCTGCTTCCATTGTAGACTGAGAGATGCAACTCTACTTTTTACTCATCCATGAGACTAGTCTACCATCAAGAAAAAATGCACCACCGGTTGTGCTCTTTCGGTCATCCACATTACCGGCCCAATCAGCATCTGTGAATAATTTCAGATTGAAATTATTGCTATATGGGTACCACAATCCATAGTCAATTGTTCCCTTCAGATACCTAAGAATCCGCTTGACTGCACTCAAGTGAGATTCTCTTGGACTCTTCTGGAACCTTGCAGTGATGCCAATTGCATGTGCAATATCCAGTCTGCTATGCACTACCTAATGCAACTTACCAATCATTGATTGGTATTCCTTCTCATCAACTAGTGCAGAATCATCCTCCTTTGTCAATTTGCAACCAGTCACCATCATTGTACCAACTGGTTTGCTATCTTCCATGTCAAAAGTCTTCAACACCTCTTTGACATATTTGGACTGAGTGATGAAGATTCCATCTTTCATCTACTGGATCTGCAGTCCAATGAAGAGCTTAATCTCCCCTATGAGTGACATCTCAAACTCCTTCTTCATCTCATCAACAAACTCATGACTCATCTTGTCATCTCCACCAAAGATGATGTCATCAACAAAAACCTCACAGATAAGAATCTGATCTCCTTCAGACTTCAAGTAAATATTGCTATCTTCACTTGTTCTCTCAAATCCAATCTTCACAAGATGGGAATGTAGGCGCTCATACCATGCCCTAGGTGCTTTCTTTAGACCATATAATGCTTTATGTAGCCTACATACCATGTCACTGTCTTCAGATAGGGTAAACCCATCTAGTTGCTCAATATACACCTCCTCTTCAAGTACACCATTTAGGAATGCAGATTTTACATCCATTTGACACACCTTGAATCTCTTAAAAGCAGCATATGCAAGAAGCATACGAACTCCTTCCAATCTAGCTATAGGAGCAAAGGTTTCCACATAGTCTTCACCTTCTTCTTGAGCATATCCTTTGCATACCAGTCTAGCTTTATTCCTAATCACTGTGCCATCCTCATTCAACTTATTTCTGAACACCCATTTGGTGCCAATGACATTTTTATGCTCCGGCCTAGGTACCAAGGACCATGTACCATTTTTCTCTATTTGGTCAAGTTCTTCTTCCATTGCCTTGATCCAGTCTTCATCTTTATGAGCCTCTTTGAATGACTTAGGCTCAAATTCAGAGATCATACATGAGTTTTCTCTGATCTTTCTTCTGGTAAGGATTCCTGCATCCTTATCACCTATGATCTGCTTGGGATCATGATTCAACTTGACATATCGAGGAATGGTCTTAACTGGTTCTTCTTGCTTTTCTTCTTCATCCTCATCTTCATCAGTATCAGTATTTGCCAGTTCAGGAACACTGTTACTGGTACTCGGTTGGCTGACAACCGATTCCCAGAAGGTTGCAACCGGTTCATTTACCACTTGCTCACTACCAGTTTCCTTGGTCTTCTCAGAGGATTCATCAACTCTTACATTGATGCTTTCCATAATTCTCTGAGTCCTATTGTTGTAGCACTTGAAAGCTTTACTCTTGGTGGAATATCCTAGAAATATTCCTTCATCACATTTAGCTTCAAATTTTCCCTGATGTTCACTCCTCTTGATGTAACATTTTCTACCAAATACCTTAAAGTAGTTAACCACAGGTGTCTTACCAATCCAATGCTCATAAGGAGTTTTGTCCTTACCCTTTTTGATGAGTACCTGGTTCATAGTGTAGACTGCAGTGCTCACCACTTCTCTCCAAAAGGTGTGTGCAACCTTTCCTTGGATCAACATGGTTCTAGTTGCTTCAACCACAGTTCAGTTATTCCTCTCTGCTAGGCCATTCTGCTGTGGAGTCTGGGGGGCAGACAACTATCTCTTGATGCCAAATTCTTCACAATACTTGTTGAATTCACTGGAAGTGAATTCCCCTTCTTGATCAATTCTGAGACATTTGATCCTTTTACTGCTTTCCTTCTCCACTAATGCTCTGAAAGCTTTGAATTTCCCAAAAGCTTCAGACTTGTCTTTCAAGAATGTGACCCACATCATTCTTGAGCAGTCATCAGTGAGAATCATGAAGTACCTATCACCCTACACACTTCTAGTTTTCATAGGACCACATAAATCAATATGCATAAGATCAAGCAAGTTGTCAGCAGTGAAAGATTTACCTTTAAAGGTTGAGGAAGAAATTTTCCCCAATTGACATTCTCTACACAAGGTATTATCCGGTTTGCTCAGCACCGACAACCCTCTAACTGCCTTGATCTTACTAGCCTTCACAATGTTATCAAAGTTCACATGGCAGAATCTCCTATGCCATATCCAGCTATCATCAAGCTTAGCCATAAGACATGTATTTATATTTGTATTTAGATGAAATAGGTTACCTTTAGTCTGCATGCTGGTGGCTACCAATTTACCATCTTTACCTTTGATTCTGCAAACTCCATTGTTGAATTGCAGAGTGAGACCACTGTCATTTAGCTAGGCAACACTTAGAAGGTTGTGTCTGAGACCATCAACCCAATACACATTGTCAACACTATTCTTTCCATTCAAAGAGATGGACCCTCTACCTTTGACCATGCATGGTGCATCATTGCCAAAGCGAACTACACCACCATCATACTCCTCTAAGGATAGAAACTTGCTCCGGTCACCAGTCATATGGTGAGAACAACCACTATCAATGATCCACTCATTGGAATCATCAAAATGGGAGACAAGAGCCTTCTTGTCTGCCACATCTTCCTTTACAGCAACAAACACAATGTCTTCATTCTCTTCATCTTCTCATTCCTCATCTGTGACACCTTCATCAACTGCCACAAAATAATTTCCCCAGTTTCCTCCTTTGAATTTCTTGAACCTTTTTGGTTTATCCTTGTTGTCACTATTAGGATAGTTCATAGCAATATGTCCTATCCAGTTACAAGAGAAACATTTCAAAGGAAGCTTACCTTTGTATTTACCGATCCCTTTTGGAAATCTCCTGGCAAGAAGAGCTTCAAATTCCATCAGAAACTCTTCATCCTTCATTTCTCTATTCTGATTAGGTTCCCCACTAGTGCTATCCTCTTTTCCTTTTCTGGATGGTATAGTAGAAGATTTAAAAGCTGATTCTATCTTTTGAACACTACCATCAAAACTATTCAGCTCATAGGCTGTCAACTTGGCTATGATGGACTCCAAGGATGCCTTAGACTTGTCTATTGATCTCAGCTCCTGAATAGCAGCAACCCTTATTGCATAGACCGGCAACAGGGATCTCAGGACTTTACTTACCACAACGAAATCTTCTATTTTGCCACCTGCACTCTTTATTTCTCCAACAACTATTTTGATTCTTATTCCATATTGCTGAATGGTCTCTCCTTCAACCATACGCATGTCTTCAAACTTTCCTCTCAAGCTCTCTTCCTTAGCCTGTTTTACATGCTCATCACCATCATAGATATTTTCAAGAGCATCCCATACCTCTTTGTGATTTGCCTTGTCTTGAACATCAATAAACTCAATGTCAGATAGACTACTGATGAGGGCTTCCATGACTTGCCCATTTTCTTGTATCTCTCTCTTTTGGTCATCGGTGAGAGTACCAGTAGGAACAACATATACATTTTCAACATAACTCCAGTGTTGAACACCCATGATTTTGATGAATATCTTCATCCTGTCTTTCCATATATCAAAATTTTCCCTGTTAAACTTTGGACCTTCCCTCTTCATCATTAGACTAGGATCTTTTCCTCAAGTGGTTAAGCTTACAACACAGAGGACCTAGAGTGCTCTTATACCAATTGATAACTCAATGATGAACCACTAGTACCAAACTAGTACTGAGAGGGGGGGGGGGTTGAATCAGTACAAACACAAATATAGTCAAAAACCAGTTTGACAGCAAATACCCCAAATGACTGATAAACAGGGATACCGGTAAAACAAAGTGCAACCGGTAACATCCAGTATAGCTCAATCAGTCATGAACCGGTCACTCAATAAGCTTTCCTCTTAACTCAATACTATAGTATCATTATATTCTCATGCATAAACCAGTAAACTTGACCATCAGATCTTCACAAAAATGAGTTCAATATGTTTTATAGACAGGCATAAAAACATAGAACCTTCATGTGCTTAACAGATAAAACAAAGCATCACAAGACAGAAGCATTTTACATGACACACATAATTTTCACGTGGAAACCCAACTGGGAAAAACCACAGTGGGGATGAATACCCACAAGCTTCTTTTTGAACTCTTTAGAAGTCTGCTCTGTTAGGAGCCTTGTCCAGTTAAGGACACTACAATAGGTTCTCGTAAGAACCGATCCTGTTAAGGATCACCCAGTTAAGGGATACCCCGTTAAGGGTTAAACCCGATAGGGTCAACTTGTTAGAGGATTTCAAGAACTCAATAGCTGAAAGGATCTCCTAAGCTTCTCTAGCTTCTCAGAACTCATTAGCCTTGAGTTACCCGGTTAAGGGATTTGAAACAAGCTAGTTAAGACCACCTGATTTAAGGGATTTTGAATCAAGCTAGTTAAGGCTACCCTGTTAGGGGATTTTACAACTGTTGAAGTGGTTAGAGATCAACAGGTATTACAATGATCTGTTAATAGCACTTAATGCTAATGTAGATCTGTTTAGGCTCCTCTTTTCCTTCTGCACATTCACTTTGCAGGTATCTCTTCTCTCCTTTGGTCTGGCAAGAATCACGTATCACTTTCCTTGGATACACACTCACAACTTTTGCCAACAACCTCAGAAAGAAACTCAACATTGACCTTATAGGAGACATATAGGTCAGTAGCAAAAATCCTAAACCCTAAACCTATTAGGTTAAGCAATTCAAACGGTTTGATCCTGACCATTGAATCATGTTACATTAAATGCAACAATCTTGAATCGATCTCAAGATATTCTCCATCATCCATTATCCACCATTTTCATGGCGGCTGATAACCCATCACGTGTTATCACCGTTTGATAGACTTCGCACATTCTTGAGGTAGATAGGAATAGTCATCTTCATGCAAGATCCTTCACGCACACAGAGCTTACGTGGCAACACGATCTATCCTTCATCATACTGCTAACTCATCACACAAAGATCACCGATTGAGTCACACAGACCTGAGGTACTCCAACCGGAAACCCCAAAGTGGAAGCTAATTACCAACCGGTAGTCATACAGTGCTTCCATGTGCCGATTCCCATAACTTCATGCTGGTTCCCATAACTACATGTCGGTTCACCTTGAACAAATATGCCACTTCACTTTGGCATATAAACCGGTTCACACATATGTCGGTTCCTCTCTCTTCACTTATCACATGTGTTGGTTCACACTATGTCCCATATTGACATCAATGACAACACACAATATCATTATGTCTTCATGCCAATTCACATAAGGCTCATGTTGGTTCACATAACGCCAACAGTATACTATGTCACTGAGCAAAGAACCTAGTAGGTAAACCTTAAGGAACCTAGTCGGTAAACCCTAAGGTTATCGATATCGGTTAATGAAGGCGGAATGTCTACTGAGTAAAGTTTAGTATTTACCGAGTTGCAACCGAGTTATGACAGTGCACATTGGATGTGTTGGGTCTCAAATCAACAGATTGGATAGGTTCTAAGGAAATGCCAACTCCTATGATCAAACCCTCCAATTGACTTGGCCAACTTATAGAGTGAACCTATTTGGTTACTAACTCTCTCACTTTAGGCTCTGTAGGACCTAGGCGGGTATGCCTACTCACTAGTGTTCCTTCAACTAATGCTTTTTATAGCAAATTCAGTGTCTTGATCTGGCTTCCTCCTATCTTAGAATGGCATAAGTTCCTAGGATGGAGATATAGCAGATGAGTTCAAGATTGTTGTTGTAGAAATTATTTGATCTTTGTGCTTACAATTTTATATGAATACACTATTGTTAACTTACTCTATATTTCCTACTCAACTACTCCTATTATTGTTTGTTTAGTTGTGAATTTTGTAAACTGTAATGAGGGTTGTACTTAATGATTAGTGCCTTTTATGTTTTGGGCTACAGAGTCAATTACTTCATTAGGGACTTAATATATGCTGTATGAGACAATGATTAAACCTATCCCTTATAGGTCTGTCAATTGTTATTTCCTTATGAGTTCAGTTAATCATTTGTATTATTAAATTGCTTGTGTGTATTTAACCCAAACCTTATGAGACCACACAAGAAAGAATTATCAGGAATGATTACAATCCACAGATAAATCTTTTAATTCAATTTAAAATAACACAGAATAAGTACTTTACTAAAAGAATAAAAACAATCTTATCTACTATGATAATATCACACACAAATGCCACAAAGAGAAATACTCTACAAATTTGGAATAGGAACAAAGATCTGATCTCGTATTGATTCTTCAATCTTCGATTACAATTGATTAGCCCAAAGTCGTATTTCTATTTGGCAGTATTTCTAAAATATCTCCCCCCTTTACAATACAAAAATCCTTCGCTTTATATATGTAAACGAAGGGTCATGACAAGAGTCGTATCCTTTTGTTTATACATTAATTACGAAGACGTCTTGTTAACTAACCTAAACAAGAGAAGACTAAACATTCCCATGTGTTCGGTATACTTGTCATCTTTGTAAAGCCTGATAGTGTCAACCAATTTCTTCATTTCAAACTCCTGTAGATTGTATCCCGACAAGATGTAATTCGCCAATGTTGTTGGGTCTTCTTTCTCTTGCAGTTCCTGAAATTATTGCTCTTTAATATTTACCAATTCTATCTTCCACTGATCCAAGGTAATCAATATACCTTCGCTATAAAAAGAGGGCACCCTAGGGGTATTCCCTTCATCCAAAGTCTATATTTCCTTTTCCAGCATACTCCCAAATTCTTCATGGGGTCCTATGAAAGTATCTATCTCTGCCTGCTCCTCTAGTGTGATATCAGTGATTCCCTTGACTCTAGATGCAAGCTACTTATACTGATCAAAAGCTTTCATAGTTCTAGTATATGTAAACCAATATTTTTCTGCAGCAGGCATCATTGATTTAAACCTGTGATCAATTATGTCATTGACCACCTTATACATCTTCTGCTCCATATCTTCAACCTGCTTGGTAGCCTTTTCTGCATTGTATTTCCAGTACAAGGCATTTGAGATATCATCCAAGCTTTGACCTATGGGATATGCAACATATTCACTTATGGGAGTTCATGTCTCATGCTGCAGTATCCTTGTTTGTAGCCTCTGGTTTTCATCTTTGGTCTTTTCATATAAACCCTTATAAGTAATATTTTCCTTGACCAAAAACTCTGTCTGATCCACATTTAGCCTGGCTACATCCAAATTCAATTTTTGCTGTGACCCTAGGGTCAGTCTTTCCTACCTGATGGACCATAAGGTGTCCAAAGGTTTCTTCTATTTCCATAATAATTGGCCTTTTCCCTTTCGGTTATAGTGCCCATTGCAAAAGAGCTTTTTGATCAGGATCATATCCTAAACATGTAAACAATTTATCTACTTCTCAGGGTAGTACCTGTTGGTTTGGGTCTTGCTTCTTTAGGAATCTATCAAACATAAGTGTTGAATTCATGTCCCAACTTGAAAAAGATGATGACACAAGCCTCTTTTAGCATCTTCCTCCCCTTTTCAGGGGTCATATCCTTCATGAGAGTATCTATCTCATCCTGTAGCCTTTTCATCTACTCTTCTTCTAGTTTCCCACCCATACTTCTTCTCACATGAGCCCCTTTGTACTGGTATAAGAATGAAAGGAATTCTTTTGAGGAAGTGAATCCTTCTTCTGCAACAAAATCTTCATGTTTTGTCATCCTTATATCAACCACTTCCCTAATATTGAATTCACCAATCTCCATATCTACTTCTACCTCAAAGCCAGGGGGATAGTCTTCTCTAGGGGAGTCAGCAGGGATGCTACTAGTAGTTGATTTTGGTGACATGTGAGCCAATGGCTCACTGTCTCTTCCAATTTTGATAAAATGGAGAAAATGTGGGGGCACTCTATGCATAATTTATGCCTCATGCTGAAGCAGTTTTTTAGCTACCTCCAAAGGATCTTGGAGATCTCCAAGTAAGTTTCCATCCACTTTCCCCCTCACTCTCTTCCACTTGAAAGGTTCCCAAGTCATCTCAAATATTTCTCTCAAGGCCTTGGCTTCCTCCCTTTCAAGATTCATGATTAAATCATCTGGCATTTGAGCCACATGTATTCTAGCCCTTAGTTTCTGAGATGTCCTTGCAGCTTTCACATATCCCTCAGGATCAAAGTTCTCTCTAGGATTACCCAGAGTCATGCCATAATAATCTAACTTATTCTGAAGTAAATGATAACTTTTGGAACTTTTAACAATAAAATCAGAAAATACTAGTAACCCTAGCACAATAGATTGTTTGCCAAAATCTGTGAGATGTTTGGCACTGACAGCAGACAATTGTCTTACAATCTCTAGACTAGCCATCCTATTTGGCACTGTAATTGGGATCATGTATGGCTTCCCTTCATACCTGAATATTCTGATTTCTATATGATTAGGGTGGTAGTACCAATCACCCCAGTTATGATCAATCTGAGACTCTGGAGAGAAATCTTTCGGCCTGAGGAATCTTTTGATCTCTGGGGACAAAGTATAGTGTCTATTTTGTCTGAGGGCTGCACTGAGTGGTTTTACAAAGCATTCCTGGAAGTGCCAATATTGGTTGTTTGTAAACCTTTGGTCCTGTTGGACACTAATTTGAAAATAAAAAATATATACAGAAAAATGTATATTTCCACAAGCGTGAAAGACTAAAAGATTTTCGGCCTAGAACTTGTATCGAGCATCTCAGAAAAAGTTTCACCGAAAGAATAGTTTCATCGAAATGAAGCATAAAGTATAAAACAATAAAGATGTCTTCGACAGAATATTCCTTTCGGTAAATAAAAGAAGCCTCTCATCGATATTCTAGTTTCATCGAAAGAGTGTGACATGTAAAGCACTAAGCAAAAGGTCTTCGGCGGAAAGTCACCTTCGATGAATATAAAAAACCGCTCATCGATACTCCAGGTTTCATCGAAAAGTGAAAACAAAAGGCAAAAAGGCAAAAAGTGATTTCGAAGAAATATAACTACCGAAGAAGCTCATAAAGCATTCATCGAAATGCAAATCTCATTGATAACATAATGTCGAGCAAAAGCAGAGGTGTTTCATTCACAAAGGAGGATATCGATGGAAAAGGACTGTCGATGAACATACATAAGCCTTCACCGAAGAAAGGAACCCATCGAAAGAATGACTTCGATGAAACCTGCGAGTGACTTATCGAAAAGAGGGTCTATCGATGAAAGAATGATTTTGATGAGTCTTGAAAGTGGCTTCTTGACATGGGCTACTCATCGAAAGAATTGTATCGATGAAAATGGGCTTTCGATGGAAGATTTAAACACTCGGCCGAAGACAGGGGTTTCATCGAAAATTTGAATTACGATCATTTGGGTCGAAATGTACCTCCCGCGAAAGAGCTAAAGGGCCAAGTGAAGAATGTCACATCTGCAATTAAATTTGAACACTTGAGTAGCTATTGTAGATGCAGAGACATTAACTGTGTACAAGTTGCCCATGCGATTACAGTTGAAATGATTGGATTTTCATGAGAGCCAGATCAATGCCAAAAGACTGAAAATTGCGGAGGACCTGCGGAAGAGCTCATCAGCGTCAAGGATTGGGCCTTGTCAGAAACAGATCGAAGTAAGAATATGGCCCCTACTGTCAACCAGATGATATTCAGGTATCTATCGCAGGGAGATGAATTGAAGAAATAGAGTGCTCGAATAAAAGCCTTCAAGGATGATGATTATATTTATTATTTAGGAATTCTTAATTTCTTTTTGCTTAAGTTTGTTAGAAACATTTAATCTAATGATTAGCATTTCGAAGAGTCGTCTCTCTTCATGAAAAGCCTTCATCCTCATATATATATGAGAATGATTTTTGTAATGTAAAAACAAAAAAAAAAAAGACGGAAAAAGACACAAGAAGAAGATGGCATGATAGCCTGTAAGTTTGGCAAACTTTGATGGAATACATGCTATGAACTGTTGTTTTTCTTTGCGTATGTGTTGCAGATTATTTCACTTTGTTTTGGCAATCATCTGTGATATTATCTAAAGTGATAAGGTTATTCATATTCTTGAAATCAAATTTGTGCTTCACATTATATGGTTCAAACAAAAGTTTTGCTTGCGAATTGTAATTGTTCCTTGCAGTACTTCATTGATTGGTCCCTTAAAGGTAGGGTTAAATTCAGTCAATCAGCATATGATATAAGCATTCAGATTGATCTCAAAAGAAATAATAACCGACAGGTCTACAAAAGGGTGGATTAAAAAACTATCTCACAGGCTCGCACCATAAGCCCTAAAGAAAGTACAATGACTCTGTAGGCCAAACAGCAAAGAAGGCACTGGTCAAATACAGATTACACTCATCATTATATTTCACAATTTGTTATTTGCAAACAGAAGTAATTAGGAAACATAGATCGAATAGCTTCTACAATAACAATCTTGAACTCATCTGCTATATCTCCAGTCCAGAAACTTATGCCATTCTAAGACTAAGAGATATCAGGTTAAGAAACCAGATCTGCTATAAAAAGCATTAGTTGAAGGAACAACTAGTGAATAGGTATACCCGCCTAGGTCCTGCAGAGCCTAAAGTGAGAGAGTTAGAAACCAGATAGGTTCACTCTATATGTTGGCCAATTCAATTGGAGGGTTTGATCATAGGAGTTGGCATTTCCTTAGAACCTATCCAATCTGTTGATTTGAGACCCAACAGATTGGCGACTCTGCTGGGGAAAATCATTTAAGACTCCGTTGTGGGATAGAACTCAGAAGAAAGAAATAATTTATGTCCTCTAAGAAAGAGGTGGCGACTCTGAAATAAGAATATCAATGCACGGAACAAGATCGGTTACAAAAGGACAATCTTTATCCCAATTAGATTTCTCTCAATGAAAGAACAAAAATAAAGAACCCATGAATGATTCCATGAGAGAAAGATACAACCAGTATAAACATGAAAGTAGCCAACATTCGCCCTTAAGAGAACAAGATAGAACAACAGCTTCAAGCTCGGCGAATGAGGATTTGGTTGCAGCATATAAAGCTCAAAAGGGGCAATGCCAAATTCCCCCTAGTTTTGAAAATCATGAAGCACGGTCCAGACAATACACACCACCTCCATCAGGATCAAGTATGGTAGACCCTGCAGATAGATTTACAAATTTAACTAGACAAATGATGGAGGCAGCTGCTGAGATGAGAGATTCAGGAAGGACTCAGGAATGTTTGGAGTTGTGTGCCAAGTTGGGCATAAATGTTGGTGAGGATGACTTTAATAAAGATGTAAACAACTACAAGAAAACATATGCTCAAGGAGTGGGTAAAACAAAAGGTAATGATTTCAAAGCTTATGAGAATCCCTTGTTTGGTGGCAAAAGGGATGATCATGTGCAATCAAGTGCACCACCAGTCCAGCAAAATTCACATACTCATAATCAGTACCCACCCCCTGGTCAATTTTATAACCAACATCCACCCCCTAATCAGTTTCAATATCAACACCAGAATCAATACCCTCTTCCTTATCAAAACCAAATACCCTTGTATGGTAATGTGAACCAAAACTTTGGGAATCCTCATGGAGGGCATGGACTGATAAATATGGAGCAAATGAGGCAGTTTGATTTTTCAGGAATGATAGTATACCCATATCCTATCCCAAATGAAATCAGGACAGCGATACCAAGGTTCACAGGAAGTAATGCAGTTTCAGGTGAGGCTCACTGTAAAGCCTTTAACGCAGTAATTGAGGATTTTGGGTTACCATATGAACATGTCAAGATCAAGTTGTTTATGCAATCATTGATAGAGGATGCAAGAGATTGGTTTAGGACGTTGCCTGACGCATCCATTAGAGATCTTGCAGGATTCAAAGATTTGTTCCTTGAGCAGTATGGAGACCATAACAGCCCTGAGTTTGCTTTGCACGAAATCATTAGTATAAAGAAGGAGCAAAATGAATCAGTGATAGATTTTAACAAAAGATTTAACAGGGTTTTAAACAAAATCCCCAATAGGATGAAACCAGTACCCGAGGTGAGCATTCTGTATTATATCAATGCTTATGACAGTAAAACAAACTATGAGCTAAGAACCAGAAATCCTAGAGACCTCTGGGATGTTATGAAAGATGCTATTGTTATAGAAAACAACAGAAAGGCTGCTGGTAAAGTGGGAAAAAGAGAGGATGCAATGTTATACAATCCTAGAGCACCCAAGGCTAATAGAGATGAAGATAAGCTTGACAAAGTTTTAAATGCCCTGAAAGATTTATCTGTAAGAGTAAACAAAACAGAGAAGCAGCAATACTACCGTCCTGAGAGACCTAGACTACATGACATGCCTTATAACACCACATGGAAGGATGGAAAACCAGTAGACAGGAACCACAGAGACAATCAACAAATTCCAGATCCTTTAAAAAGAATAGTAAATTATACTCTAGATGATGACATGTGGTGTTATGCTTGCAATATGCCACATGCTTCTTCTTTGTGTGCAGTAGCAAAAGGATTGCAAGAGGAAGAGGATAGCTATGAAGAACATGTGGATGATTCAACTGTTAATATGATATCATTTAGTCAGGAAGGAAGGTCAGATTCTATGAATATTGATCAATGCTCTGTCTTGCCTGTGACCACCAGCAAAAATGAAAGTGTTAAGCTCAGAATCCCTACTGAGGAAGAAAAAAGAAAAATTACAGCTTATGTCGTTGCACAAGCAAAAAGGACTTATGATTTAAGGAATAGGGTAGTGAATCCAGAGCAAGGTAAACCTACTAGTCTTTTTATGAAAGAAACTGATGAGACACTCAAGCGAGTAAACAAAGGAGATAAGACTAAGGAGGTTGTACCAAAGAATAATAAGAAGGGTCCTGATGTTCAAAAGGAAGAAATAGTAAAACTTCCTTCAGCGCAACACTTTACTTCATTTGATATTTCAACTGCATTAACGCAATTAAAAGTTTCTGTCCCATTGATGGAAATAATGAGGTTTCCTGAGTACAGAGAAAAAACTTTGGAGATGATTTCAGGTATCCAGGAAAAGAAGGTAAATGAACAGAAACAGATAGGTGACAGTAATGAACAGATGGCCCCAGTTATATATTTAGGGTCCACTATAACCAAGAACCCAACACAGGTAGACCCATTTTATCTCACTTTGGTGATAAACAACAAGAAAATAAGGAATTGTATGATCGATTCAGGAGCAGCTATAAATGTTATGCCTGTTGGGGTAATGAAAGAACTGGGATTGGAAGTTGATACTACCTTTGGGAAATGCTATGCCATGGACAATAGATCAGTCCCAGTGGTGGGTATCATGAAGGATGTAGAGTTCAGATTAGCAGCCTGTCCGGAAGCATCATATAAAACAGATATTACAGTGGTAGATGTTCCTCCAAACTATGGAATGTTGTTGTCTAGACAATGGTCGAATCTGATTGGTGGATATGTACAGTTGGATTTGTCATATGCTATGATTCCAGTCAATGGACAGGAAATAAAGATTGACAGGGAACCCCGGTCCACATATATCATAGAAGACATGGAAGAAACAGTGAACCAAATATATTTTTTACAAACTGACATGGACAACTTCCAGGTACAATTAACAAAACCTAAATTTAAAGAGTGGATCCCCATTGAGTCATGTCTAACTGAAAAGGATGATCAAATATGGAAAATGTTCTTTGATGGGTCTTGTAGCAAGGATGGAAGTGGGGCTGGAATCCTTTTTATTTCACCCACAGGGGAAACTTACAAATATTCTTTCAAGTTGTTATTTGAGTGTACAAATAACATTGCCGAATATGAAGCCCTACTCACTGGTCTTAACATAGCAGTCAAACATGGAATCAAATTGCTAAGTGTCTTTGGTGATTCAGAATTGATAGTTTCACAGGTAAAAGAAAAATATGCCTCAAGACACCTAAGACTGAAACAATACAGGAATGTTGTCTGGGATACTATGGAGCTTTTTGATGCTTTTCAGATAAACTGGATAGATAGGTCGAAGAACATCATGGCAGATTTTTTAGCAAATATTGCATTAAAAGGCAATGATATAACGCTGACTGGGATATCTGAAGTAGAGATGAAAGTAAGACCATCTGTTCCTGACAACTTGTATAATTGGCAAGTGTTTCAAGATGATGCAGATCTACTGAACTTCTTATAGTGTGTTGATCATTATCAGGCTCAAGCTATAAATTTCAATGACTTTGTGGAAAAAACTGAAGGTAAGGAAACTTTATTTGGATATGAAATTATACAACTAAAGTCAAATAAATTGCCAAGAGGCCTAGTAGCATTAGAAAGAACTTTTAATGCTCAAGATGTGATTGAAACCAAAGGGTCAGCTGTTAAAGAGAGTGATGTTGAACAAATCAACCTAGGGAATAAAGGAGCCCCCAGAAATGTTTTTATTGGAAAAAAATTAACTCCTGCTATGAGGCAACAACTGATAATGTTGCTAAAAAGATACAAACATGTGTTTGCATGGTCTTATGAAGATCTCAAAGCTTACAGGGAAGATCTCTTTCAACATGAGATACCACTTAAACCAGAAGCTAAACCATTCAGACAAAAGCAAAGACCTATTAATCCAACATTGTTACCAAAAATGAGGGAAGAGATTATAAAGATGAAAGACGCGGGAATAATTGAACCATGCAGATATTCCACATGGGTTTCTAACTTGGTACCAGTCAAGAAGAAAAATGGGGATATTAGATTATGTGTAGACTTTAGGAATTTAAACATATCATCTCTAAAGGATAACTATCCATTGCCAAATATGGATAACATGCTACAGAAGGTAACAGGGTGTGAGCTGCTGTCTATGATGGATGGATTTTCAGGTTACAATCAGGTGAAAGTTAGGGAAACTGAAAAATATAAGATAGCCTTCACAACTCCATGGGGTACTTATGTCTACGCACGAATGCCATTTGGATTGACCAATGCTGGAGCTACTTTTCAAAGGGCAATGGATGTGGCTTTTGCAGAATTGATTGATGTAATCATGGTAGTATACCAAGATGATCTGACTGCATACTCAAAGAAAGTTGATGATCACTATGAACACCTTGAAAAGATATTTAAAAGGGCCTTAGAATATGGGATTTCTTTGAATCCTAAAAAATGCCACTTTGGTGTTGAAGAGGGAAAGTTACTTGGACACATAGTATCCAAGGAGGGAGTAAGAATTGACCCTGAAAGGGTAGCAACTATTAATGAGGTTCCCATCCCCCGAACTATCAAAGCCATTCAATCATTCTTGGGACAAATTAATTTTGTGAGAAGATTTATTTTGAATTTTGCAGACATAGTGAAACCTATAGTAAGGATGTTAAAAAAGGAGGCCCAGATAGATTGGACTGAAGAAGCAATTGATTCCTTTGTGGCAATCAAAACGGCAATTTCTGAGGCACCAGTACTAATTTCCCCAGATTTTGGTAAACCTTTTATAATATTCTCATTCGCCTCTTGTCACACTATAGCAGCAGTGTTGTTACAGAAAAATTCAGAGGGGTATGAGCAGCCCATTGCATACTTTAGCAAGCCTTTGAGCCCTTCAGAAGTAAAATATGAACTGAACGAAAAGCAAGCATATGCTTTGGTCAAAGCAGTGAAACAATTTAGACCATACTTGGTAGGGGCTGAAGTTATAGCTTATGTCCCCAATGCAGCAGTAAAAGATATCTTCAGACAGACTGAGGTCACGGGCAAAAGATGCAAATGGATCAATCAGATACAAGAATTTAACATTGAGCTCAAAATTTCACAGGTTATCAAAGGGCAGGGGTTGGCCAAACTCATGACAGGAACTGAAATTGAGGAATCTGGTGTGAATCAAGTTGGATGGGAAGAAGCTAACTTCAGTATTGAGAGAACAGCATGGTACACTGATATCATGTATTACCTTAAGAACTTGAAATGTCCAGATGGTATGACCGATAATCAGAAGAGAGCTTTGAAGCTAAAATCAGCAAGATATGTAATTATCAATGGGGACTTATATTGGAAAAATAGAGATGGGATATTGTTATTATGTCTAGACAATTACCAGGCAGACAAAGTTCTTCATGAAATGCATGATGGGGTTTGTGGTGGCCATTTCTCGGCCAAGACTACAGCACATAAAATATTGAGAGCTGGATATTATTGGCCATGTGTCTTCAATGATTCTTATAGATATGTCAGAAAGTGTGAATCTTGTCAGAAGTTTTCAAACAAAACAAGGTATCAAGGATCACTCCCATTGAGACCAATGTTGGCTGAAGAACCATTTCAACAATGGGGAATAGACTTTATAGGGGAAATATCAGAAAGATCCAGTGGAGGACACAGATGGATATTGGTCACTATAGACTATTTTACCAAATGGGTGGAGGCAATACCCACCAGACAGGCCACTAGCAAAGTGGTGATAAAATTCTTAATGGAGAACATTATTTCTAGATTCGGTGTCCCTGCAAGGATCATCTCAGACAATGGCATGTCCTTTAGATCAGAAGAATTCAACACTTTTTGTGGAGAATATGGCATTAGGATATCACATTCTTCTCCCTACCACCCTCAAGGGAATGGACAAGCTGAATCTAGCAACAAGAATATCCTAAAGATCATTAAAAAGATGTTGGGACAGAACAAAAAAGCATGGAGTTCAAAGTTGAATCTTGCACTGTGGGCAGATAGGATAACTGTGAAGAAATCTACAGGAAAGTCTCCATTTGAATTGGTTTATGGCAAAAGGGCTAGACTACCTTTGGATAATCTCTTGCCTGTATATAGATTCATGATTCAAGAAGAGATAGATGTTGAAGATCCATCACAAGAAAGGATAATGCAGTTAGTAGAACTTGATGAAGTCAGGGCAGAAGCTCAAAGGCAGAATATCAAAATTCAAAATCAAATGAAGAGGTTGTATGACAAGAGGACATCAAACATAAAATTTTGTGTAGGTGATTGGGTTTTAATGTGGAATGCCAGGAATCAGGACAAAGGTAAGCATGGTAAATTTGAAGCTTTGTGGATCGGCCCATATGTGATCATAGATAAGAAAGGGGAGGATTCTTATTTGCTTCAAAACGCAACAGGGGAGGTCCAAGAATTGCCAGTACATGGGCAATTCTTAAAGAGCTTCTTTTTCTGAAATCACTATATCACATGTACAGTAGATTAGGATCCATTTCCATTGTAAATACCATCATGTATCTGTGCTAACCAGAGATTCTGAATTCTTGAAGACATATTCAATATGCCTCCATCCTCAGTCAGAGCCGCTGTTGGACACTAATTTGAAAATAAAAAATATATACAGAAAAATGTATATTTCCAGAAGCGTGAAAGACTAAAAGATTTTCGGCCTAGAACTTGTATCGAGCATCTCAGAAAAAGTTTCACCGAAAGAATAGTTTCATCAAAATGAAGCATAAAGTATAAAACAATAAAGATGTCTTCGACAGAATATTCCTTTCGGTAAATAAAAGAAGCCTCTCATCGATATTCTAGTTTCATCGAAAGAGTGTGACGTGTAAAGCACTAAGAAAAAGGTCTTCGGCAGAAAGTCACCTTCGATGAATATAAAAAACCGCTCATCGATACTCCAGGTTTCATCGAAAAGTGAAAACAAAAGGCAAAAAGGCAAAAAGTGATTTCGAAGAAATATAACTACCGAAGAAGCTCATAAAGCATTCATCGAAATGCAAATCTCATCGATAACATAATGTCGAGCAAAAGCAGAGTTGTTTCATCGAAAAAGGAGGATATCGATGGAAAAGGACTGTCGATGAACATACATAAGCCTTCACCGAAGAAAGGAACCCATCGAAAGAATGACTTCGATGAAACCTGCGAGTGACTTATCGAAAAGAGGGTCTATCGATGAAAGAATGATTTCGATGAGTCTTGAAAGTGGCTTCTCGACATGGGCTACTCATCGAAAGAATTGTATCGATGAAAATGGGCTTTCGATGGAAGATTTAAACACTCGGTCGAAGACAAGGGTTTCATCAAAAATTTGAATTACGATCATTTGGGTCGAAATGTACCTCCCGCGAAAGAGTTAAAGGGCCAAGTGAAGAATGTCACATCTGCAATTAAATTTGAACACTTGAGTAGCTGTTGTAGATGCAGAGACATTAACTGTGCACAAGTTGCCCATGCGATTACAGTTGAAATGATTGGATTTTCATGAGAGCCAGATCAATGCCAAAAGACTGAAAATTGTGGAGGACCTGCGGAAGAGCTCATCAGCGTCAAGGATTGGGCCTTGTCAGAAACAGATCGAAGTAAGAATATGGCCCCTACTGTCAACCAGATGATATTCAGGTATCTGTCACAGGGAGATGAATTGAAGAAACAGAGTGCTCGAATAAAAGCCTTCAAGGATGATGATTATATTTATTATTTAGGAATTCTTAATTTCTTTTTGCTTAAGTTTGTTAGAAACATTTAATCTAATGATTAGCATTTCGAAGAGTCGTCTCTCTTCATGAAAAGCCTTCATCCTCATATATATATGAGAATGATTTTTGTAATGTAAAAACAAAAAGAAAAAAGACGGAAAAAGACACAAGAAGAAGATGGCATGATAGCCTGTAAGTTTGGCAAACTTTGATGGAATACATGCTATGAACTGTTGTTTTTCTTTGCGTATGTGTTGCAGATTATTTCACTTTGTTTTGGCAATCATCTGTGATATTATCTAAAGTGATAAGGTTATTCATATTCTTGAAATCGAATTTGTGCTTCACATTATATGGTTGAAACAAAAGGTTTGCTTGCGAATTGTAATTGTTCCTTGCAGTACTTCATTGATTGGTCCCTTAAAGGTAGGGTTAAATTCAATCAATCAGCATATGATATAAGCATTCAGATTGATCTCAAAAGAAATAATAACCGACAGGTCTACAAAAGGGTGGATTAAAAAACTGTCTCACAGGCTCACACCATAAGCCCTAAAGAAAGTACAATGACTCTGTAGCCCAAACAGCAAAGAAGGCACTGGTCAAATACAGATTACACTCATCATTATATTTCACAATTTGTTATTTGCAAACAGAAGTAATTAGGAAACATAGATCGAATAGCTTCTACAACAACAATCTTGAACTCATCTGCTATATCTCCAGTCCAGAAACTTATGCCATTCTAAGACTAAGAGATATCAGGTTAAGAAACCAGATCTGCTATAAAAAGCATTAGTTGAAGGAACAACTAGTGAATAGGTATACCCGCCTAGGTCCTGCAGAGCCTAAAGTGAGAGAGTTAGAAACCAGATAGGTTCACTCTATATGTTGGCCAAGTCAATTGGAGGGTTTGATCATAGGAGTTGGCATTTCCTTAGAACCTATCCAATCTGTTGATTTGAGACCCAACAGGTCCCATGTAGAGACCCACACCTGGACTGGTTTCTTCAAACCACTTTTATCATAAGCTCTGATGCTAAAATCATCTGACTAGAAATTGGACTCTTGTCCATAATAAAGAGTAACATGCAACAACAAAGAATACAAGGAGAAATGAATATTTACAAGGTCTCCTTTTAACTTTTCTAGCCCATGATTTAAGGCTTCTGCAACATAAGTGGCATAATCAAACGGCCTAGGGTCTTTTGATTGCAAGTCAGCACATAGAACCATAACCCCAATATCCATGAGAGGATGAGCCTCTAAGCCTAAAACTTGGGCTGCAACATAGTATGTATACTTGAAGTAAGGATGGAATTGGTTGACATCAAAGAGCACCTTGTCAGTTTTACTGAAAGGAATTATGGATCCTCTGACCTTTGGCTGGAGAATGGGTAATCTCCATTTCCTATAGATGTCCTCTAAATTGAAAAACTCTTGTGACAATTTCTGCATGTCAATCTTCTCCTCTACATCCCAGTCTAAATCAAACACCATATCAATTGTCTATTTGTTGATTGCCACCATAGGATTTCCTCGGTAATCATATATGGTCTTGGTTTCTGGATTATAGGAATCTGCTAGGGCTTTCATTACTTCAACATCTACAAATACATTCGGCACTACCAGTTTCCCTAAGTTTCTCTTCCACAGGTTACTTATGGGCTCAGGAGCCTCCCTTCTCTTGTAACCAAATAAAAACAACTCATGTCCTCTGATCTCAGTCCATATGTCTCCTAGATGTTCAAATCTATCTTCTAACCCTTCCTCTTCATTTCTGATTTTCTTGGACCTTACACTGGAAGCTGGACATTGATCCAACAAATCCTGAACTAAAGTTCTACCCTCTTTCTTCTGTCGTTTGGGTTTTTCCTCAAGGTTTAATTATTTTCCTTTCCTACTCTTTTTAGAAGAAGATGAGGGTTCCATAACTTCAATCAATGCGGGATATCACACTTACTTGGAAAACTATTAAACTCTTCTATCAGTTTGAACTATTCCTTTTGAGCCTCAGCTAGCTCCCTGCAACTTTCTGGATCTTGGCAATTATCTGGTTCTCATGAAAATTCGATCAATTTAGCTATAATTTTGTGAGCAACTTGTATCAGACACAATAGTTAATGTCTCTATGCTTGCAATGGTCACTCAAGTGTTTGAACTTAATTGCAGATGTGACACCTTCAATTCAAGCTTTTAATTTCTTCACGGGAACCAATGTTTAGCTGAAGTGACTATGAATTAGCTTTTCGTCGAAACCCTTGTCTTCGATGGAGTTCTTTAATCTTTCATCAAAAGTTATTCTTCATCGACACAACTTACTTTATGTTTTTTCAAGATTGATGAAACCTTTGCATCGGCAAAAATTGCTTTTTCATTGATATACTTCTGCTTGTTAGAAAATCCTTCCTCTCGGTGAAAAATACATGTCGTTAAGTTATTCCAGGTCCTACTCGATATTAGATTTTCATCGATAAGACCATAACTTTAGCTGATGACTTAAGTGCTTCCTCAATGTATCATTTTCATTGACAAACACTATCGATGAGAATATATTTGTTTTCTTCGATATCATTTCATCGATAAATGGCACTTTTTGAAAAACCATCTTTTAGTTTCCCCGAAACCATCCTTTCTTTGATGAGACCTTTGTCGATGAGTTTGTCGTGACTTTCATCGAAATTGTATTTCGATGAGTTTTATGCTTCGATGAAACTTTATGCTAGCCTACCGAAGTCCTTTTTTCATCGATATACTTTCCCTATCGATGAGACTTTTGTTTCGATAAAGTATTTGATGGTCCCGCCGAAGCCTTCCCTTCTTCGATGCCTTTCCTTCTTCGATGCCTTTCCTTTATCGATGAAACCCTTCTATTTTTTATCCACATATTGCTATTGATAGGATTTGCCTTTTGATGGACATTTTTAGGTTTCACTAGTAGCTTAATCTCCTCGACATAACCTTTTGTTTACTTTCTGCTTTTCGATGAATCTGGAGCATCGATGAGTCATTTCTTTTATCTACTGAAAGAGATATTTCACCGAAGTCATTTTAACTTAGTGCTTTACACTTTATGTTTCATTTTGATGAAACTATCCTTTCGGTGAGGCTCTTCTTGAGGTGTTTGACGTAATACTTTGGCCGATGATCTTTTAGTATTGATGAAACATTTTAAGTTTCATCAATATTTTTCATATGACCCTTCTAAGGGGAAAAATATAAACAGTCTACTAATTTTGCACCAACCTTTTGCACCTTTGGGAAGATTTTTTTAAATTTAAATCTATTGTTCAACAGGATGGATAAAAACATTATTTAATGAAGGACAATGATTAGCTATAGATATATAAATGATTGGTATGCCATGCATGAAGTTTGTTAAGGATCTATGGCAAAGGAAAATCGTCAGGAAGATCTATAGCGCAGATTGAACTGCAATAACCTTGTGCAAGTTCCTAGAAAGGAATGCAAGTCCTGAGGCAAGGTAAAATGTTTTCAGATTGAAGGATACATTGAACCTGGTCAAGTTTGAAGATCTGATGGCTAAGATTGATCATGGGAAATGTGATCAAGGAGATTAAGCGGTTAGCAATTGTTTATAAATAAGGAATTGTTGATAAACAATGTATACGGGCAAGTGTAAGCACATGGATGCTACATAGTGATTACCAAGCACAAAAGCTTGAATACCTGTTTGAATAATAGAGTAGAGAGCCCAACAAAGGGACAAGATAAGTCCTATGACTAGATTGTTTTGAGCAAATAAGAATCTACTTTAGCATTTTAGATGTGAAGTTGCAGATATATTTTTATTACTGTTATTTGGTAAGTGACAAGAAATCTCTTAACCGAGTGGACTTAACAGTCTTATTTGTAAACCCTCTAGCAAGGTAACATTCTAAATGAGTGTTTGAAATCCTTTGACAAGGTCACTTCTAACAAAGTGAAGATCCTAACAGATCTGAGGGAAATCCCTTAACCGAGTCACATCTAGCAATGTGTTTGTAATCTTTAACAGGCTTTGCTTTTATCTGAGCATACTCTAGAAGAGTATATTTCTTAGTGGGTCCAAAATCCCACAATGGTTTTTCCCTATTTGGGTTTCCACGTTAAATTTGGTGTTATGAGTGTTATGATGATTATGTGTTCACGAGTTAGCATGTTAAGCAGTTTTTGGTTATGTTGCTGAAGTATAAGTTACCAAGGTTGAATCTATTGATTTTATGGAAGATATAGTTTGTATGATTCACCCCCCCCTCTCATCTTGTTATCTATTGGCATCTGTACATTACTTTTAGTATCAGAACTTACAATACAAAATCTTAAGTGCAATTTCCAATGTGCTAACGGTTCCTTGTTCCTCAATCTTTGTAACAAGTTTCCATATATGTGTCTAGGTTCAATGAATCTGGTAACATGTTTCACTTGGTATACCATCTTTGTTGCTTGGTAGTCATAGAACGTTACTCGGTAGATAGCTCGGTGTATACTAAACTCTGTGACTTGTAACTTCTGTAACTGACTACTCTGTGCTTACCGACTAAATATTTTGGTAGTAATAACCGACTAGAGTATATAGAATGACTTTGGACATAAAACTAATGACAACTTACTAAATAGTAACAATGGTCTAACCCAATTTTGATAACAGAAGCAAGGGAGCAGCTAAACTTGGTTAACCAATCAGGAGAAAATAAAGTTCTATCTAACTTTACTTGAATCAAGTCAGCTCTGGTTCTTCTATTTGTCCAGGTGTTATGAGGGCAGATGTTTTCTCATTTTTTTTTGTTTCTCCTGAGATACTGTTAATATCCCTTCATGGTGTTGAAAAAAATTGATGACATATGGCACTAATTGGCTTGAAGATTTTGTTGCTCCCTTAATTCTATAAAAGGGAATTTAGGGTCATTTTGTAGGGGTTCTGAAAATAATTTTGAAAGGACTTAGGAAGGTTACTCTCAATATATAGTTTTTTGTTTCTGATAAATCAAGTTGTTGCATATACACTTAACGTTATGAAATTATTCAAATGGGTTGTCTCATATCAGTTATCTTTTTTATTGTATGCTTTCATTTGTTAAGGATAAATGAAATTCTCTATAAATTTCTTGTAGATGTGTGATGTGATGCTTAGGTTTTCTTGGAGGAAGAAATTAAATTCTAGTTATGCATTACAATAGTTTTAGGGTAACTATATGATTTTTTAATGATGATCCATAGGAATGACAATGGGATATATTTGTAAGGCATTTATATTTGGGAATATTAATGTAAATTTTGTCGGTTTCTCATAAAAATGACTTTTTTCCCATGAACAACACATTGTTCTAGAGATATGTATGTTTAGTAACCACAACACTTTTAAAACAATTTTTTCCATTAGTTTACTAGTTAGTTTTTACCAAGGGATTTAACTGTCAAGAGATAACATCTTATGTGATAAGAAAAATAGGGCCAATTCTGAGTTTTCTTATTTTTGTTTCATTTCTATGTTACTAAGAACTATTTGTTTTAGTGCAATGTCAATCTAGCTGATAAGATTTTACAAGTATTTCTATAGGTCAACCCGCTTGGGTTTTGCAGAGCTCGAAGTGTAGGAGGATTATCCATCCTGTTGAGGGATCCTTGTCAATTGGCCAATGATCTTATGTTTTTATTGAAGGAATAAGGCTAATTCTTAGAGAAATATAAGAAATCACTTGCAAACACCAACATCTACTTCATTGATAGGTTTGATACAAGGAGCTTGATTGTGGTATACGGGTTTCATATGATGTTGGCATGAGTTTACTGATGTTGATTGTACCTAAGAGGTATGGATTGTTAGATGTATTTGCATGTGTTGTGGATAGACAAAATCACAATAATCATTCTATTAAACTAATTTACAAAGCTTGCTAACACATTAATTTGATAATATTTTATTATTTGAAACAAAATACATTAGAACGCTCTAACAAGGAACCTTAGAGGATAACAACAAACTATATAAGGAATGCATGGATTTTTTTTGAATTAATAAAATGTCATCATGTATTAAATATAGAAGTATAACGCTCAACCTCAAGGTAAGGTCAACTAATTGTTAGCCAACTATGCACATGCAAAGGTTTAAACTCTCAAACTCCATCTGAGATAACTCATCACCCCTAAGGGTTCCCTGGCATTGTTACCATAGAAATGCATCCAAGACTGAATCAATATCTCATGACCCACTAGGGGATGAGTAAATCAACCTCCAATAATAACCAAACACATCTAAGTTTATTTTAAAATACCAATTTAAATACACCAAAAATAAAGAAGCATAAGAGATCATACTTCATGCCCAATTACAAGATTAGTGCATGCAAAGTAATACCAATACATATCTATTAACAATTATTACATTACACTCCCATTGGAGTGTTTAATACATACATAATAAATGATACAATACATGACTCAATATACAAATGATTGCATTTTACAAGAGAGAAGAGAGTGAGAAGAATCTATTACTGAGCAAGGAGGTTAAATCCATTGATCTAGTCACAAACAAAGTCCTTTAATCCCCAATTATGGTTGGAAATTCTACTTGATCATGTGGTACCCTTAAGTCCTAATGTAGTAGGTGGTGTTCTTGATAACACAATGATGAGCGAATAGTACCAAACCGGTATTGAGAGGGGGGGGGTGAATCAGTATAGACAAAAATACAGTCCTAAACTGGTTTGACCGCAGACACTTCAAATGACTGGCAGACAACAACACCGGTTTGAAATAGAGTGCAACTGGTAAAGCTAAGAATGTTTGAGAAAAGCATTAACTGGTTACTCAGTTAGCTTTTCACTCAACTCAAGACTACACTACCATTTCACCCTTATGCATAAATAGGTAATCTATCATAAGATCATACTAACAGCTAGTTCAACATGTTTTATTGACAGGCATAAAACACAGAACCATCATATGCTTGATAGACAATAGCAAAGCATCACAAGATAAAAGCATCACACATGACACACATATTTTTGACATGGAAACCCAACTGGGAAAAACCATGGTAGGGATGAATACCCACAAACTATTTTTGAACTCTTTGGAAGTCCATTCTGTTAGGAGCCTTGTCCGGTTAGAGACATTACAATAGGTTCTGCTAGGAACTGATCTTGTTAGAGATCACCTGGTTAAGGGATGGCTACAATACCCGGTTAAGGGTTAAACCCTGTTAAAGGTTACATTGTTAGAGGATTTCAAGAACTCAATAGCTAAAGGATTCTGAACTTAGTAGCTTTGAATTACCCTGTTAAAGGATTTTCAGCAAGCCAGTTAAGGCTACCCTGTTAAGGGATATTCCAACTGTTGAGGTGGTTAGAGATCAACAGGTATTACAATGATCTGGTAAGAGCACTCAATGCTAGTGTAGATCTGCTTAAGATCCTCTTCACCTTCTGCACTTACACTCTGTAGGTATCACTTCTCTCCTTTTGGTCTGGCAAGAATCACGTATCCCTTCTCTTGGATACACACACACAACTTTTGCCAACAACTTCAGAATGAGACACAACATCGACCTTATAAGAAAATAGATAGGTCGGTAGCATAAACCCTAAACCCTAAACCTGTTAGGTTAAGGAATTCAAATGGTTCAATCCTGACCATTGAGCACACTGCATTAAATGTGACAGTCTTGATCCAATCTCAAGACATTCTCCATCATCCATTTCCACCGATTTTATGGTGGCTAATAACCCATCACATGTTATCACCATTTTACAGACTTCGCACATTCCCGAGCTAGATAGAAACAATCTCCCTCATGCAAGATCCTTCACGCACATAGGCTTACGTGGCAATAGTATCTGTTCTTCTTTACAATGCTAACTCATCACACAATGTCACTGGTTGAGCCACACAGGCTTGAAGCACATCAACCAAAAACCCTAAAGTTGAGACTACCAACCAGTAGTCATACAATGCTTCCATGTGCCGGTTCCCATAATCGTATGCCGGTTCACCTTGAACAAACACACCGCTTCACTTTGGCACAAATACCGGTTCATAGTGTTATACCGATTCTCACATATGCCAGTTCACACCTCTTCAACATATTGACATCAATGGCAACATACAATGTCATTATGTCCACATACCAGTTCACATAATGCCAACAATCTCCCCCTTTGGCATTGATGGCAATATACAAAGATATCTCTCCGCTTCACATCTTCTCTACCAATTTCTATAGATATCTTCTCCACTTCACATCTTCTCCCCCTTTGACAACAATGCCAAAGTGGAGGCACAAGCTTCCCTGTTCCATTATGCTGCTCCCCCTGAGGAGTAGCATCCTTCAATACATCAATCCTGAAGAAAGATTTGACTATGCAATACATGACTGATGTGGAGCATATACCTTTAGTTCACCTCCTGAAGGGGCAGTGCCCCTAATTGACCTCTTAAGTATATAAATGTAGTCTTTGGGAGAGGCTTGGTGAATATGTCTGCTAACTGCTCCTTACTGGAAACATGCTCCAGTGCAATTTCTTTATTTTGAACCTTTTCCCTCAAGAAATGATACTTAAGATCAAAGTGCTTGGTTCTAGAATGTAAAACCGGATTCTTGGAGATATTAATTGCACTAGTATTGTTACAAAATATACTTACTGATTCAGATACAGGAACTTTGAAGCCATTCAATACATGCTTCATCCAAATTGTTTGAGTGCAGTTCATGAAAGCTGCAACATACTCTGCTTCCGTTGTAGATTGAGAGATACAACTCTTCTTTTTACTCATCCATGAGACCAGTCTACCACCGAGAAAGAATGCACCACCGGTTGTGCTCTTCCGATCATCTACATTACCAGCCCAATTAGCATATGTGAACACTTTCAGGTTAAAATCATTATTGTATGGATACCATAACCCATAGTCAATAGTTCCTTTCAGTTACCTAAGAATCCTATTGACTGCAACCAAGTGGGATTCTCTTGGACTTTTCTGGAACCTTGCAGTAATGCCAACTGCATGTGCAATATCCGGTCTGCTATGCACTACATAGTGCAACTTACCAATCATTGATCAATATTCCTTCTCATCAACCGATGCAGAGTCATCCTCTTTGGATAGTTTACAACCGGTCACCATCGGTGTACCAACCGGTTTGCTATCTTCCATGCAAACTTGACATACTTGGACAACTTGGACTGAGTGATAAAGATTCCATCTTTCATCTACTGGATCTGCAGTCCAATAAAGAACTTAATCTCCCCTATGAGTGACATCTCAAACTCTTTCTTCATCTCATTTGCAAATTCATGACTCATCTTGTCATCTCCACCAAAGATAATGTCATCAATAAATACCTCACAGATCAGTATCTGATCTCCTTCAAACTTCAAGTAGATATTGCCATCTTCACTTGTTCTCTCAAATCCAATCTTCACAAGATGGGAATGCAGGCATTCATACCATGCTCTAGGTGCTTGCTTTAGACCATATAAGGCTTTATGTAGCCTACACACCATGTCACTATCTTCAAATAGGGAAAACCCATCTGGTTGTTCTATATACACCTCCTCTTCAAGTACACCATTTAGGAATGCAGATTTTACATCCATTTGATATACTTTGAAGCCTTTAAAAGATACATATGCAAGAAGCATATGAACTCCTTCCAATCTGGCTACAGGAGCAAAGGTTTCTCCATTGTCTTCTCCTTCTTCTTGAGCATATCCTTTGCACACTAGTCTAGCTTTGTTTCTAATCACTATACAATCCTCATTCAACTTATTTTTGAAGACCCATTTGGTACCAATGACATTTTTGTGCTCTAGTCTGGGTACCAAGGACCATGTACCATTTTTCTCTATCTGGTCAAGTTCCTCTTCCATTGCCTTGATCCAGTCTTCATCCTTATGTGCCTTTTTGAATGTTTTAGGCTTGAATTCAAAGATCATACATGAGTTTTCTCTAACTTTTCTTCTTGTAAGGATTCATGCATCCTTATCTCCTATGATCTACTTAGGATCATGATTCATCTTGACACACCGTCGAGTGGTCTTGATAGATTCCTCTTGCTTTTCTTCTTCATCCTCATCTCCATCAGTATCAGCATCTACATCTGCCGGTGTAGGAACACTGTTATTGTTACTCGGTTCACTGACAACCGGTTCCTAGAAGGTTGCAACCGGTTCGTTTACCGCTTGCTCACTGCCGATTTCCTCAATTTTCTCAGAGGTTTCATCAACTCTTACATTGATGCTTTCCATAATTCTCTGAGTCCTATTGTTGAAACACTTGAGAGCTTTTCTCTTGGTGGAATATCCTAGGAATATTCCCTCATCACATTTCACATCAAATTTTCTTTGGTGTTCACTCCTCTTGATGTAACATTTGCTACCAAACACTCTAAAGTAGCTAACCATAGGTGTCTTACCAGTCCAATACTCATAAGGAGTTTTATCGTTACCTTTCTTGATGGGTACCCGGTTCATTGTGTAGACTGCAGTGTTCATCGCTTCTCTCCAAAAGGTGTGAGCTACCTTTCCTTGAATCAACATGGTTCTAGCTGCTTCAACCACAGTTTGGTTATTCCTCTCTGCTAGGCCATTCTACTATGGAGTTCGGGGGGTAGACAATTGCCTCTTGATGCCATGTTCTTCACAGTACTTGTTGAATTCACCGGAAGTGAATTCCCCTCCTTGATCAGTTCTCAAGCACTTGATCCTTTTACCACTTTCCTTCTCCACTAATGCTCTGAAAGCTTTGAACTTTACAAAAGCTTTAGATTTGTCTTTCAAGAATGTGACCCACATCATTCTTGAGTAGTCATCAGTGAGAATCATGAAGTACCTATCACCCTGCACACTCCTGGTTTTCATAGGACCACAGAAATCAGTATGCACAAGATCAAGCAAATTGTCAGCAGTGAAAGATTTACCTTTAAAGGTTGAGGAAGACATTTTCCCCAATTGACAATCTCTACACAAGGTATTATCTAGTTTGCTTAGCACCGGCAACCCTCTAACTACCTTGATCTTGCTAGCCTTCATAATGTTATCAAAGTTTACATGGCAGAGTCTCCTATGCCATATCCAGCTATCATCAAATTTGGCCATAAGACATGTACTTATATTTGCATTCGGATGAAATAGGTTACCTTTGGTCCACATGTCGGTGGCCACCAATTCACCATTCTTTCCTTTGATTCTATAAACTCCATTCTTGAATTCTAGAGTGAGGCCATTGTCATTCAGCTAGGCAACACTTAGAAGGTTGTGTCTAAGACCATCAACCCAATACACATTGTCAACACTACTCTTTCCATTAAGAAAGATGGACCCTCTGCCTTTGACCATGCATGGTGCATCATTGCCAAAGCGAACCACACCACCATCATACTCCTCCAAGGATAGAAACTTGCTCCAGTCACTAGTCATATGGATAGAACAACCAGTGTCAATGATCCACTCATTGGAATTATCAAACCAGGAGACAAGAGCCTTCTTGTCTGACACATATTCTTTGACAACAACAAACACAATATCTTCATTTTCTTCATCCTCTGATTCTTCATCTGTGACACCTTCATCAACTGCCACAAAACAGTTTCTTCGATTTCATCCTTTGAATTTCTTGAACATTTCCGGTTTGTCCTTGTTGTCACCATTAGGACAATTTAAGAAAATATGTCCTATCCAGTTGCAAGAAAAGCATTTCAAAGGTAGCTTACCGTTGTATTTGCTGGTTCCTTTAGGAAGTTTCCTGGCAAGGAGAGCTTCAAATGCCATCAAAATCTCCTCATCATCCATTTCTCTACTCTGTCTTGGTTCACCACTAGTGCTAGCTTCTTTTCCTTTTCTGGATGGTACAACAAAAGCTTTAAAAGCTGATTCAGTCTTTTGAACACTACCATCAAAACTATTTAGCTCATAGGCTGTCAAATTTGCTATGATGGAGTCCAGGGATACCTTGGTCTTGTCTATTGATCTTAGCTCTTGAATAGCAGCAACCCTTATAGCATAGACCGACAATAGGGATCTCAGGACTTTGCCTACCACAGTGGAATCTTCTATTTTACCACCTACACTCTTGATATCTCCAACAATGGTTTTGATTCTTATTCCATGCTATTGAATGGTCTCACCTTCAACCATCTGCATATCTTCAAACTTCCCTCTCAGGCTTTCTTCCTTAGCCCATTTTACATGCTCATCACTGCCATAGATATTTTCAAGAGTATCCCATACCTCTTTGGGATTTACCTTATCCTGAACAACAATAAACGCAATGTCAGATAAACTACTAATTAGGGCTTCCATGACTTGCCCATTCTCCTGCATCGCTCTCTTTTGGTCATCGGTGAGAGTACTAGTAGGGGAAACATAGGCATTCTCAACATAGCTCCAGTGTTGAGCACCCATGCTTCTGATGTATATCTTCATCCTATCTTTCCATATACTAAAATTTTCCCTGTTAAACTTTGGACCTTCCCTCTTCATCATTTGACTGGGATCTTTACCTCAAGTGGTTAAGATTATAACACAAAGGACTTGGAGGATACTCTGATATCAATTGATAACTCAATGACGAGCGAATAATACCAAACCGATACTGAGAGGGGGGGGGGAGTGAATCAATACAAACAAAAATACAGTCCTAAACTGGTTTGACCATAGACACTTCAAATGACTGGCAGACAGCGACACTGGTTTGAAACAGAGTGCAATCGGTAAAGCTAAGAATTTCTGAGACAAGCATTAACCGGTTACTCACTTAGCTTTTCACTCAACTCGAGACTACACTACCATTTCACCCTTATGCATAAACAGGGAATCTATCATCAGATCATAATAATAGCTAGTTCAACATGTTTTATTGACAAGCATAAAACACAGAACCATCATATGCTTGACAGACAATAGCAAAGCATCACAAGATAAAAGCATCACACATGACACACATATTTTTCACATGGAAACCCAACTGGGAAAAACCATGGTGGGGATGAATACCCAGAAGCTATTTTTGAACTCTTTGGAAGTCCACTCTGTTAGGAGCCTTGTCCAGTTAGAGACATTACAATAGGTTCTGCTAGGAACTGATCCTGTTAGAGATCACCCGGTTAAGGGTTAAACCCTATTAAAGGTTACCTTGTTAGAGGATTTCAAGAACTCAATAGCTAAAGGATTCTGAACTCAGTAGCTTTGAATTACCCTATTAAAGGATTTTCAGTGAGCCAGTTAAGGCTACCCTGTTAAGGGATTTTCCAACTGTTGAGGTGGTTAGAGATCAACAAGTATTACAATGATCTGGTAACAACACTCAATGACAATGCAGATCTGCTTAAGCTCCTCTTCACCTTCTGCACTTACACTCTGCAGGCATCACTTCTCTCCTTTTGGTCTGGCAAGAATCACATATCCCTTCTCTTGGATACACACACACAACTTTTGCCAACAACTTCAAAATGAGACACAACATCGACCTTATAGGAAAATAGATAGGTCGGTAGCATAAACCCTAAACCCTAAACCTGTTAGGTTAAGGAATTCAAACTGTTCAATCCTGACCATTGAGCACACTGCATTAAATGCGACAGTCTTGATCCAATCTCAAGACATTCTCCATCATCCATTTCCACTGATTTTATGGCGGCTAATAACCCATCACACGTTATCACCATTTTACAAACTTTGCACATTCCTGAGCTAGATAGAAAGAATCTCCCTAATGCAAGATCCTTCACACACATAGGCTTATGTGGCAACACGATCTGTTCTTCTTTATAATGCTAGCTCATCACACAATGTCACTGATTGGGCCACACAGGCTTGAAGCACATCAACCGAAAACCTTAAAGTTGAGACTACCAACCGGTAGTCATACAATGCTTCCATGTGCCGATTCCCATAACCGTATGTCGGTTCACCTTGAACAAACACACCGCTTCACTTTGGCACAAATTCTGGTTCACATTGTTATACCGGTTCTCACATATGCCGGTTCACACCTCTTCAACATATTGACATCAATGACAACATCAATGTCATTATGTCCACATACCGGTTCACATAATGCCAATAGTTCCAATCAACACCATGAAGGCATATCAATACTAAATAGACATATTTCACAACAATAGCCTCATAACATTCCCTTAGCCTAAACAACCAATCACATTAGATAAGGAAACCTTGCATCATTTAGTCTTTGATCCATCATGATGGTGGGAACATATGTCTTCATATAACCTTTAACTTTTCATCCAAATTTACATTCAAACACTAACAAACCTAAGTTCTCTTCACAATGGTACTTTGCCTCCAAGGGATACAACACCAAGTAAGGGCTCAATGGTTCACAAGACTCCACTAACTTTGGGAAAACCTTAGATCAACCAAATACAACATTTTTTTACATCCTTGGTAACTATCAAAATCTCTAATTTCATCAAACTCCTATATGAACGCACTAACTAGCCCTTGTAGATGACAAAATAGGGCACAACTTCCAATGTAGGACAAATTATCATAAACTAAACCCAGATTCAAATACGCTTTTGGAGGTTATAAAACATATGTAGAATAGAGGTGTGGTTGCTTTGGAACATGTGTGTCAAAATAAGACTGGCAACGCTGCACCAAGGCCTAATTAGGTCACTTTTACAAAGAAAGTGCACTCTAAATACCTTCTCAATGTTAAAACTCTATAGACAATCCCTTAATAGGTTACAACAAACCATAATCAACAATCTTTATCAAAATGAAATCCCTCCAATATATTCAACCACCAAACTCTCATTTTTAGCAAGTTACAAGGGGTTTATTGAAAATACCACTTCATAACTTCACATTTATCACATGCATCAAACATGCTTCAAATGGCTAACACATGCTCAATAAACCACCAAAATTTTCTTCCCTAAGAGATTTCCACACTTAGCTACCCTTAACCACTAACTTTCACCCAAAGCACATAAACTTGACAACTAGGGCATCACCAAGTCTCATGTAAACCTCTTTGCCATGACTGCCACCCTAGAATATGAAAGAACACACAATAGTGGAGAAAGCCACCAATTATTAACCATGTCTACCAGAGGAAAGTAAAGTAATAGAATTTATTGTATTCACTAGTTTCCCTAACCAAGAATTCAGTCCGTATGGAAAGAGTTAACTATAATTTTCTTAAAACTTGATGGATTTACATCAAACACATTTCAAAATAAAGTAGACTCACAATAATTTAATCCACAACCAGATTCAAACCATGAATAATATACAAATATAAGAATAAAGTGACTGCAACATGGGAAACACATGTTATTTTCAATATTTCATGTCATATTCATGGGTTCTTCACACAAACCTTCAATCTCACCCTCTTCCAATGATGGAATGGATTTTATATCATGCCTACAACCTTGAATCAATAGTTACAACAAAATAAACACTATCTTTGGGCTCCATGACCCTTTATCTTCCAAAAACTTACAATTTGACAACTTTTCAACATGATAACTCTACAATTGTTTTTTTGCATTTTTGACAAAACTTAACAACATGAACCTAGTTGAATCCAAATAACTCAAATACATTAAAATTGGTCCACAGGGACCTTATTGCATCACAAAATGTCTTTCTTATGCCTAGCCCCTATCCTCTTAGCCCATGATTACATCAAAATTTGAACAAGAACTAGGTGCTCCCGCACCAGGTCCACACCATCATGTTCATGAAGATAGTCACATGGCCTAAACAATCATACAAGTATACAAGGAAGGGAAATGAGTATACATAAGAGCCAAACATTGAGAAAAAACTCAACATGAACATATCAACCCAATAAGAGTCATAAAATCTCACACGATGGAAATACACCAATACATCACTCACATCAAAGAGAAATAATCAAGTAGGATATGGTGTCTAAGTCACAATAAGTAAAATGAAAAAATAATGAGGAAGAATCCTCTATCGACAACAATAAGAGAAAAGAGGCACCCATTGTTAGCAACAAAGAGGAGGAAAATTGAGAAGGGGGGTGAATTAGTTTTCACTGGATCTAGAAACTTTACTACAAAAATAGATCTGATAAACTGTAGTAATAATATAGATAAGTACACTAATAGCACAACACACAACACCAAGATTTTGACGTGAAAAACCTAGTTAAGGGAAAAACCACAGTGGGAACCTACCCACAATAAGATGATACGCTGTAGTAGTATGTGAAATATTACAATGGGGAATGCACATGCATTCAGAAACACTGCCTAGAGCTCAATGCTAAAATATAATGATGCAAAGGGCTAAAACACTCAGGGAAGTCTCATTAACTTACAACAAGATTTAAACTACAATCCGGAAGAAATAAACTGAAAGAATAACATCTCCAAATGCCTGATTATAGTTCCGGTTAAGCACAGTTGTGTGCTCAACAATATCAATCTCTCCTTAATCACAACACTGAATGATGAATAACTTGATCGCACATAAACCAATCTCTAATAATGTAGACACAACCTCAACACCTAAATTACATGAAAATATCACTTGTTTATACAATTCATCAACCTTGATAACAAGGTCAGCTAAACCATCAACTCACAATTACAAAATTACATCACATGGTATAAAGATTAACCATTGAACCAATAAAAAGATTTACATGACATAACATGGACCTAATTCAAATTCCGAAACACTTAACTCCACCGAAAATCACGCCAAGAACAACCGCAACATGCTACACCACCAAAAATACCGCATAACATGAAAATCATCACCGGTTCATAGAAACCATCAAACACTTGCACAACCATCAATGCAAATCTCCAAAACAAATAGGACATGAGTAGGAAACACTAGCAAGCATGTTAGAATCATTAGAAATAGTTGCACCAACACCACTTATTAAATCTTCATCTGTCAACGTCTGAAAACTCAAGAACACAACCAATTAGAAACTGTCATGAAGAAAGATAACTTGTGGAGCACCAAATCACAAACCATCTGAAATGAAGATACACAAGACCATTCCAAAAAATCTCCTAAAATCTCAGCTCAAGATCTAATCACACTGGAATATACCGGAGGAAATACTGAACTCTGCAAAGCACTAATTAGATAAACAAACTGCAAAACTGAAGCAATTCATAGGAATATGTTGACATCAATGACAACAACATATTCTAGTAGTAACAATGTCAAACAATTTCCAACAATATCCCTCTTTGGCATTGATGGAAACATATGAATGTGAAAAAAAATCAATGCAAAGAATGAAGATAAAAACAATCAATGCAAAGAACGAAGATATCTCTAGCAAACTCTCCCTAAGATCAAGACATATAAAGCATTTTTTCACATGATCTCTCTCCCCCTTTGATAGAAATGCCAAATATTTCAAAACAGATAACTTGTTGGCTTGATGTTGATTGTAATATATTCATCCTATGTTGTCATTGATGAAACACACACACACACACACACATATATGTCTATATTATCTACCGATGTAACTTCAAGTTGTTTATTCTATAGCCGATATGCTAGAGGTTTATCTCTAACTGGTACTTTGTGACAAACTGGTATATGCATAGAAGACAACCAGTGGATACACATTAATTGGTATCAACATTGAAGATCAAGCGGAGATTCTATCAGGAGATTCAAGGATAACGGTTCATATATTTAACTCTAACTAGTATTGATTGTTTCAACAGGTATTCATTATTTTTATGATGAGTTACCACAAATCGTGATGAGTTATCCCACTAAAATATTTTGGTGTTATTTTTGTGATGAGTTATGATCACATGACCAAATACACTACACCTAGGAAATTGTGTTGGGATTTCTTTGGGCTGACATGAAATTCTATTATCTATATATTGGCATTACAATGAATTATTTGATATGAGTGAAAGTGATATGTTGTGTGCAAAATTCAAAAGAGTTAAAGTTGCAGAGTATGCAGAACAAAAGTGTTGAATATGCCTAGAAGTATCTAATCAAGCAGGTATTGTGCTACTCAGACAAATCAAACCAATCCTATTGTTTTCTAACAATCACAATAGAATTCAAATCCCCTAATTGGGTAAGCTCTAACAAGCTTCTTTGTACAAATCCTCTAATAGGGTGATCCATTAGTTTGGATTCACAAATCCTCCACTGAGGTTACTCCTAACAAGGTACTACCTTTCACAGGGTAAAAGCTTCTAATCAAGATTTGGGATCTCTAACAAGATTTTCTCTTAGCAGAAAACTTTGTAGACCCTAACCAGACAATTATCTATTACTTCTGATAGTTAACTTGTGAGTTCCATCTCACTGTGGTTTTTACCTATTTGGTTTTTCCACGTACAAACACTTTTGTTATGGTGGATGTTTTACTCGTTGTGAATTTTGTTATATCATTTTGGATTATATGCATTGTGTTTAAAATTTTTGTTAAGTTCATCTACTATTTAGTGTTTGAAGTAGTTCTATTTTTGGTGTCACTGATTCACCCACCCCTCTCAATGCCTTTCAAGTCCATCAATTGGTATCAGAGCCTCACTTATTTAAAGCCTAATTTATTAGAAGGGAGCCTTGAAACCACCATGGGGGACATGAGCTACTTTGAGATGGCTAGAGAGCTAGAAGCTAGCAGAAATGAGCTTGAAACCCTTAGGGTCAAACAGAAAGCTTGACAAGTTAAAAGGAGAGAGCTAAATGAAAAACTATTAGAGATATCTGACAATAGTTCTTTATATGAGGCCAATATTGATGCTTTAGCCGAGGAAGTTGAAAAGTTAAATGGTGAGAAACTAAATTTGAGGAGAGAGCTAGAAGGTCTTACTATTCGCATGAGTTGGGAACTGGAAGCTAGAAGAGCTGATAAAGATCTTATCATAGAAAGAGATCAAGAGATTTCTAAGATCAAGCGAGAAAATGCTACCTTGCATGATCATTTGAATGTTGAAAGAGAAGAGAAGGATAACTTACAACTAGATCTTGAGTTAGCATCATCTCTAAGAGAGAACCTGTTAAAACATAATGAAGATCTCACCAAATAGCTTACCGAAGCTAATGGGAAACTGGAAAAGTTCAACAAGAGTTCTACCTTGCTTGAAGAACAAATTCAATCACAAAGGATGAAAGATGATACCTCTAGACTTGGTTTTCACACATTTGAGAAAGGTGAATCCTCCGGCACTAAGAGAAACACTCTTAAGAACAAATCTTCTCCTAAGATCAAGAAGACTACTGGTAAGAAGGTTTTTAAACCTATTTGTTTTGTTTACCATAAACCTGGTCACACTGCAAATGTTTGTAAAGATATACCTAATAGAAATACAAGCTACAATACTAATGTCAGGTATGTGTCCAAGAAAGTTAAAGGTCGTTGCTTCACATGCAGAATGTATGGACATAGATCTATTGAGTGCAAATATGGAGCAAATAATCCTGTAGCAAATAATCCTGTACCACATATGCATCAAAGACCGAATGGCAATTGGATGAGGAATTTTGACAACTGGGTCAACATGAACTGGCAAAGACCCTATGACAACCAGTTTAGTCCATTTGAGATGGAAAAGGTAACAAATTTCATTTGCACCATCCGTAATAACTTTGGTCATGTGGCTATGAATTGCAGAAGAAGAACTGGGAGAGGAAATGCAGGACCTTGGAAATCATCTGGTATGGCCTACTATCACTACAACAAACTAGGGCACTTAGAAAAATTCTCTAGATCCATAAATATCAAACTAGTCAATTCTTCTAAGGACCAGAAAGGAAAGAAGAAAGTTAATGTTGAAGAAACTAGAGAGGAAATGAATCAGATATGGAAGAAGAAAAGTGATGACTCACCTTAAGAAGAAACTGTTCCTTCACCCAGTGAAGAGAACACTGCACCAGTGAATTAATCCTTTTAAATATGGCTAAGGGGAGCTTAATAGTAAATCCACCTCCGGACCTTGAGATGAATGAGCAGTAAGAGAATTTTGAAGCATGAAATTTTGATAACCTTTTCATCAATATGTTATCAACCGGTTTTCTCCTTGAGAGGTGAAATTAGGGTTTGTAACCCTAACATGCGAGCATTTAATGCACTAGGTAAAAAGGATAAAAGCAAGTTTTTACTTTGTCATTTTTACCCTAACGCATT
Source organism: Cryptomeria japonica (assembly GCF_030272615.1). NCBI lineage: Eukaryota > Viridiplantae > Streptophyta > Pinopsida > Cupressales > Cupressaceae > Cryptomeria > Cryptomeria japonica. Next base: position 421,750,757 of record NC_081406.1, on the reverse strand, counting down.
CGAGAAAGAAATTTGGAGCGCTTGCTGAGATAAAAGAGTTTGTTGGCTGATAATTGTCAAAATTGCATTGTGATTTGCAATCTAGCTGATTTGAAGGTTGCAAAAGATTGACCTAGTGTGCACTTGGGAATTCAACCAGTAAACAAGGTAGCATGCATGAAAAAAAAGGTATTTCTTTGAAAGTCCTTCTTTGAATCTTGTTCATCTAAAATGGCATCATCTTCAAAGATGGTAGAAAGGTTAATGATTACATCTGAGCCAATAGAAGTTGTAGAGGCGGAACAAATTGTGTCGTATAATGCATTATCATAAGTTCCTAGTGGAGTTTTAGTAAAAGGATATTTGTCAAGTTATATTGATTGTAAGATAGAGGATCTAGGTTCACTATACATTTACACTCAGCTAAAATACCTCTGTGATGAGAATTGAAAGATTCAAACATAGTATGGTAGGGTTTTCAAGAAAGGTTTTCACAATGCCACTTATTTTCTAGAAGATTTTGAGGAAGAGTATATTAGAATCATTTTGGGTCAAGTTCATGGTGGGATCATGTACTTAGAGAGAACTCACATAATTACAAGGAAGCCATTCAGGTCGTAACTGGTTATTTCTTAACCGGTGAAGTACCTGAGCTGAGATGAATATCAAAAGAGATAGTATACTCTCTAATCGGTTCAACATCTGACTACTTTTTCTATTAATAATATCATAGACCCAATAGTGAAACTGGCAGCTATGGTTATAGGCTACCAGATATTTTACTCTAGTAGACTTAATAGTGTTCGATCTATAGCAATTCATACAGCTCATAGGATGATAGTTGAAAATGTAGATTATGATCTTTGTGAGGTAATTAGAAGACAATTGTTTCTAAATTTGCAACCTATCAAGAAGGACATCAGTCTAAAGTTCAAGTATGGATAACTATTGGTCGAGTTATTCTTGTATTTTCAAAATTTGCTATCGGGAATAGGTGATATTGAATGGTCAAAGGACCTACTGGTATCTGCACAAATCAAGAACAACATCAAGGTTGTAAAGAATACTTTTCTTGCTAATATGAATAAGTATTTCAATGAGTTTCAGAAGAAGATGAGCATGAGAATGAGATTAGCTAAAGATGTGGTAAGTCATTTTGCAAAAGACATTGTTTTCATAGTTACCACTTTTGATGCAAGAAATTGAGTCAAGAAAAGAAGAAATGGTAGATATGAGTTATGAGGTAAGCCATGACTTAATGGTTGGTTATGATAATAACCTATTAGCATCACCTAAAGATAAAAAGAAGGCAAAGCTGGATATTATGGTATTCCAGGATGCACAAGCCATAACCAGTATTGCTCCTACCACAAGTGGGAAAGGAAAGAAAAAGAAAACTGATGAAGCACCTCCAGTGATGAAGAATAAAAGAATGACTTAGAGTGTCCAAACCAAAAAGGAACCGACACCTAAAGTCTATACAAAGAAGGAGAATGTACTAAAGAAGAGAAACTGAAAACTTATTCTCCAAGCAGAATCTGAGGGTACTGATACTGAAGAAGAACCTAAGAAGATGAAAGCTACCGGTAGAGTAGCAAAGTTAGTAAAGGAAGTGACAAAGGCAACTATGCCTATTGATATCTCAACTTTCAAGCCTGATACCCATTTTGAAAGAACAATGAAGACACTAGGATGGAACAGATTTGACAATGTCAAAGAACATTTTAATTCCTTCACTGAAGATGAGAAGAATCAAGTCATTAAATAGCTAATCACTCATTTGTGTCATTACAGTAGATATCCACATGATCTTGGAAAGGATATCTCAAATTCTTTGTACACTATTTTATTAAATAAATGGGAGGAAGCTATAAAATTGGAAAAGGAAATTATTTATAAGATATTTGTACAATATTTTCCTAATTTGTCTATGGATGAAATACATGCTTTAGTTGATAAGTACAAAATTCAATTTGCTTTCAAAGCAAGGAGATTGAAGCTACTTAGTAGAAAAAGGGCAATCATTGAATCTGAGATGCATCAGATAGCCTGTGAAATCAAATAGATGGAAGAACTCATCCATTCCTCTAAGAATGAGGAAGATGTTGTTAATCGACCACAAATGGATGAAGAAGAGATCGTACAAGCTAATGAGGTCTATCATTTCAAGAAGAAGGATGACACCATTATTCATGTTGTTGATGATGTTCGAGATATAGTTGATCTATCTGGAGACAACACTGCACCAGATATGGAACCTCCTAAAATCACTGATACATGGATTACTTTAGTTGAGCAACCAACAACTCAATTGGAAGTGGAAAATCCACTGAAAACTAAACAACTAAAGAAACTCTAATCCCCACCGGTCTTACAAGATACTCAGAAGGGGTCTATGGAAAATGTTGTCACACAAACTTTTGAACAGGAAGCAGAGAAAAATCTAGAGAAAGCAATCATTAAGGTTATATCCTCTGAACCAGCAAAGCCATTAGTCACTCTGCAAACTGATGGGGGTGATGATGATTCATTAGGCATTTCAGGGCCTATCATTGTTGACAACATGAGTGCATCTAAAATGATGAAGATTGCAAGTGTTATTCAATCTAGAGCGCATAAGAAGAGACTTAAAGAGCAAAGGGTTGAAGCTGAAACAATTCAAAATGCAGTAGATATTCTATCTAGTCTACTACTAGAAACTTCTATAGCACATCTAACATCCCCTATTAACAAACTTGGTCAGTTGGTTACTGCCGCATCTGATCAAATCAAATCACTTGAAGAAGCAACACTAACCTATGCTGAGAAAAGTCACAAGAAGAAGTATGGAGAGAAAATTGCAAAGGACATTGATATTGGCAAAATGGCTTGGTCACATAATAAAGATTTGTTGAGCAAAGCTATTGAAATAGGAGGAAAGTATCTTGCTTCTACCTCTAATATTTCATTTTGTTATTTTGATATCACAAAAAGACAAATAGAAATAGAGCAAGAGCTAGAAAGGATATGCAATGCATATGTCCCACTTCAGGACTCTATATTTGATTTTAGCAAATCTATAGATAATTTGCACAATAGGTTGGATGCTTATGATCATGAGAAATAAAAGAGACTCCAATCTCTCAAGGAACTCAAGAGTCTACTCACATCACAAGTGGACATACTATAGAGAGCCCACTCGAATGCAGAAGCTATCTTAGAAACTCCATAAACCTGTACACTAGATTCGATGGAAGAATTCCATACACAACTTATGTCTACAAAAGAGTACACTAAGAATGTGCTAGTGACATGGAGAAATGCCAGATCATAGTTGAAGCAAAACTTTAATATGAGACTAGCTAATGCATGAATGTTTTTTAAAGTTGTTATTGTATATGTTGAACACTTTGATACAAATTTTTTGTATATATATATATTTTACTTTTTCAATTTGGCATTGTTGTCAAAGGGAGTAGAAATATGTATGTGTGTTTTTTAAAATTTTGTATAATGTATGCATTAAGGGGGAGCATGTGTATATGTGTAAATTTTGTTTTGTATGCACACTCAACAACATTACTATAAAATTTTCTAAGTGTTGCCATCAATGCCAAAGGGGGAGATTGTTGGCTTGATGATGATTGTAATATATTCATTATATGTTGTCATTGATGAAACACACACACACACACACACACACACACACACATATGTTTATATTGTCTACCAGAGTAACTTGAAGTTGTTAATTCTACAACCGGTATGCTAGAGGTTATACTAAGAGTTTTATCTCTAAACGGTACTTTGTGACAAATCGGTATATGCATAGAAGACAACCAATAGATACACATTAATCGGCATCAACATTAAAGATCAAGCAGAGATTATATCAAGATATTCAAGGATAACGGTTCATATATTTAACTCTAACCGGTGTTGATTGTTTCAATAGTTATTCATTGATTTTGTGATGAGTTACCACAAATCATGATGAGTTATCCCATCGACAAATTTTTGCGGTTTTTTTGTGATGAGTTGTGATCACTTGACCAGATACACTACACCTAGGAAATTGTGTTATGATTTCTTTGGGCCGACATGAAATCATAATGTCTATATATTGACATTACAATGAATTATTTTATGTGAGTGAAAGTGATATGTTGTGTGTGAAAGTCAAAAGAGTTAAAGTTGCAGAGTATGCAGAAGAGCAGTGTTGAATATGCCTAGAAGGATTTCATCAAGCAAGTATTGTGCTACTTAGACAGATCAAACCAATCCTATTATTTTATAACAATCACAACAGAATTCAAATACCCTAACTAGGTAATCTCTAGCAAGCTTCTCTGTACAAATCCTCTAACAAGGTGATCCATTAGTTTGGATTTAGAAATCCTCCACCGAGGTTACTCCTAACAAGGTACTACCTTTCATAGGGTATAAGCTTCTAATCAAGCTTTGGGATCTCTAACAAGATTCTCTCCTAGCAGAGCACTTTGTAGACCCTAACCGGTCAGTTATCTATTACTGCAGATAGTTAACTTGTGAGTTCCATCTCACCATGGTTTTTACCTATTTGGATTTTCCAAGTACAAATACTTGTGTTATGGTGGATGTTTTACTCATTGTGAATGATGTTATATCATTTTGGATTATATGCATTGTGTTTAAAAGTTTTGTTAAGTTCAACTATCGGTTAGTGTTTGAAGTAGCTCTATTTTTGGTGTCACTGATTCACCCCCCCCTCAATTCCTTTCAAGTCCATCATAACCAAACTTTCTCTCTCTCCAAATTAGAAACATGAACCAGGAATCTCAGAAATTTCTCCTCCTAAACACAAGAGCAACGCCAAATCATCAATCTGGATAAAAGGATAAGGCTCTGAAGTCCATTGGATTGATGCAACTCAATGCATCTAGTTCTCATCAAGAGAGGTAGATACCCCTAACTTGTCTCTCGAATAGAAAAATGTATTTGCAGGCAAAGGCTTGGTGAAAATATTAGCTATTTTCTCCTTTGTAGATACATACTCCATCTTCACCTTCTCTTCACTGACTTTCTCTATCAAGTAATGATATTTGATTGACACATGCTTAGTCTTTTAGTGTTGCACCGAATTCTTTGACATGTTAATACCATTGGAATTATCACAGTATATAACAATAGGCTCATCATAAATAACTTTGATATCTTTCAATATTGGCTTCATCCAAACTACCTGAGTGTGGTTACTAGCAGAAACACTGTACTCAACTTCAACAATAGATAAGGACATTGAATCTTGTTTCTTACTAGCCCATGAAACTGGTTTCTTACCCAAAAGGAATGCTCCATCGGTAGTGCTCTTTCGGTCATCAACATCACCAACCCAATCAACATCAGTGTAAGAACATAGCATGAAATTATCATTCCTCGAATACCACAAACAATAATCCACAGTTCGCTTCAGGTATCTGAATATCCTTTTCATAGCAGTGACATGACTCTCTTTCAGATCAGCTTGATATCTAGCATCCATTCACACATCATGCATATTGTTTGGTCTAGTTTGAGTAAGATATAGTAGTCCACCAACCATAGATCTATACAAACTCTAATTAGCTTTCAGAGATTCATCATTCTTAGACAATATACAGCTAGTCACCATAGGAGTTCCAACCGGTTTGAAGTCATCTAACCCAAACTTCTTTAGCAATTCCTTCACATACTTAGTTTGAGATATAAATATATCTTTTCTAGTATGTGAAATCTACAAACCTGAGAAAAATTTCATCTCACCAATCAAAGACATCTCAAATTCTTTCTACATATCACTGGCAAACTTCATTCTCAAGTCATCATCTCCTTCAAAGATAATATCATCAATAAAGACTTCAACAATCAGGATGTTATCATTCTCTATCTTAAAGTATAAATTATTGTCAGCAACATCTTTATTGAATCACAATTTCAACAAATATTTATCTAGTCTAGCATACCAGGCTCTAGGGGCTTGCTTTATCCATAGAGAGCTTTCTTCAGTTTACATACCATGTCTCCATCATCTGATAATAAAAATCAATCAGGTTGCTCAATGTAGACTTCTTCCTCAAGATCACCATTCCAAAAGGTAGAATTGAAATCCATATGATATACCTTGAAATCTTTATAAGAAGCATATGCAAGCAATAACTAACAACTTCAAGTCTAGCCACCAGAGAAAAATTCTCCTCATAATTAATTCCTTCTTTTTGAGAATATCCTTTGCAAACTAGTCTAGATTTATTTATGAAAACTTCACCGACTTCATTCAATTTGTTCTTGAATACCCATTTAGTACTAATATCATTCTTATCCTTAGGTCTAGGCACAAGCTCCCATGTATTATTCTTTTCAATTTGATCTAATTCTTCTTCCATAGCTCTCATCCAATTTTCATCTTTACAAGCTTCAACAACATCTTGTTAGAATCAAAGATCACTGAGAGGGGGGGGGGTGAATCAATGATCTACTGGAAGTTAAAACAGCAAACATATTCTTTGTCCACCAGTTAACAATGCATAACATAAAAGAACATAAACATGAAACAAAGAATACACAAATCCACAACACCAAAATTTTATGTGGAAATTCTAAAAGGGAAAAACCGTGGTGGGTCTGGAATCCGCAATATTCATATACTATGGCTAGGAGTACATAAATATTACATATGGGGAATGCACTTGCATTGAGGCTCACTACCTAGAGCTCACTACTCAAATAAAGTTGCCTGGAGAGCTACAACCCTCAAGGAAGTCTCACTAACTTACAATTTGATTACAATGAGTAAATATAATTAAATGAACTCTTAATTAGCATTTGACTATACAAAAATGAGTTTTGGTTAAGCTTTGAATCCTTGAATATTTCTTCTCTGCTGAATACTATGTTTCTATCTTAGTCAGCTACCAGTTGGTCTGAAAGAAAAATGCACACATGAAACTATACTCAATTGCACAAAAAATGATCACCACATCTAAAAACATCATGAAAATCAATCACCAAATCAATCTTATGTATCCGGTCATAACACAAAAGAAATCTCCTTCATGTCGACTTCAAGAGATGTAATGTGTAGCTCAAAGTTGGCTTTAATATCGAACAAAACATAGTACTAAACCAAAACATTATAATCACACACTTCACAAAGGTCTTATCCATCACCAAGATCACAAAAATAATCTCTGAAAACACTTAAGTCATTGCAAATCATTTCGGACCAACACATTACTGAAATACCCTCTTTTACCCTATTTTATCAGTTAACTGGCTACCGGTTATGACGTAGTCAAGGTAGGGAGATCCGATGAAGGACATCCCCACCTTAAAGCCTATAAGACAAAACACCATTCAAGGTACTGACAACCGGTAACACAACACAAGATCTAACTGGTAAACAGATAAAGAGAAACCTAATCGGTAGAAGTAACACACGATATAACCGGTAACCAGATAAATCAATCATTACAACCATTTAATGAATTGCATATGCCTTTAGCAGCTACACATGTTGGACCGCAACCTAGGATTACAAAACAATCCATACAACACAAATATAAGATCAACAGATCTTTTGCTCGACAAATAGGCCTATTGTAACAGTCTACACTGTTTTGCACTAATCTGAACCTCAGGCCCTCCGAACTTTAGTCCCCCCAAACCAGAATCTCTTTGCAAACTACATCTTTTCTTGATCTCTTCTGCCTTTGACCTCTGTCCCAAAATGAATCACTAAACTTTCACTTTATACCATTCGCAAGCGATAGTAACTCTATCATGTCATCCAAAGACCACCCGGTTCATGATGAAACATGTAAATGATAACATGTCAGCCCAAATCACCAAGAATATATTCAAACGCATAAAAATTCATGCGGTCCTTTGGAAACATTGGTCAAGGCCCAAAACAACATCGCTCAATGATCCGTAAGTTATGGGAACCACCCACAACCTGATTCATCTTTGCTACACACACATCAAGACCAACTGGTAAGAACATACCAATACCATACTAATACCAGGATCGATGTCTCACCGGGATCAAATACAAAATGCTAGTTTGAACTACTCTGATGCTCTTGCATCAAACTCTCAAGGTTAATTTAAAAGTAAGTCCCATCACTTGATCTAGTTTGATGATCTGTCAATAGGTACTTGCAGTTGCCTCAGGGGTTTGGTGATCTGACTATAGATTCTGGTTGCTTCTCCATGGTGATCTACAAATCTAACCTATAGCTTGCCTTAGTTGGGCGATCTATTTAGGTCTCTACCCACTAACTGCCTCTAGATCAAGCTCTAGGTTCGGTGGTCCACTTGCAAGCCTTGCATTGCCTCATGCTCACTAATCTGAACAAATATACAAGCTGCCTCAACTTCCTTTCCAACCAATCAGTACATAAGCAAGTCTTCTTCTATTATTAGGTTCACAAACCAGCTCTAATACCACTTGACACAGTCAAGGTAGGGAGATCCAATGAAGGACATCCCTACCTTGTAGCCTATAACATAAAACACCATGCAAGGTACTGGCACTCGGTTACACAACACAAGATCTAACCGATAAATAGATAAACAAAAACCTAACTAGTAGAAGTAACACATGATATAACTGGTAACCAACTAAATCAATCATTACAACCATTTAATGAATTCCATATGCCTTTAGCGGCTACACATGCTAGACTGCAACCCAGGATTACAAAACAATCCATACAACATAAATCTAAGATCCATAGATCTTCTCCTTGACAAATAGGCCTCTGGTAATAGTCTGCACATTTCTACACTAATCCAGACCTTAGTCCCTCTGGACTTTAGTGCCCCCAGACCAAAATCTCTCTGGAAACTACATCTTCATTTGATCTCTTTTGTCTCCACTTGTATCCCAAAATGAATCTCTAAACTTTCCCTTTATACCATCCATTAGCGATAGCAACTTGATCAAGTCGGCCAAAGACCAACCGGTTCATGATAAAACATGTAAATGATAACATGTCAGCCCAAATCACCAAGAACATCTTCAAATGCATAAAACTTCATGCAGTCCCTCAAAAACATTGGTCAAGGCCCAAACCAACATCGCTAAATGATCCACAAGTTATGGGAACCACTCGCAACCTGATTCATCTTTGCTAAACACACAACAAAACTAACCAGTAAGAACATACCGATACCGAACTAATACTGGGATCGATGTCTCACCAAGATCAAATCCAAAATGTTGGTTTGAACTACTCTGGTGCTCTTGCATCACACACTTGAGGTTAATTGAAAAGTGAGTCCCATCACTTGATCTGGTTTGACGATCTATTAGGACGTACTTGCAACTACCTCAGGGGTTCGATGGTCTGACTATAGATTCTAGTTGCCTCTCCACGGTGATCTACCAGTCCAACCTACAGCCTGCCTTAGTTCGACGATCTGTTCAAGTCTCCACCCACTAATTGCCTCAAGCTCAACCTCTAGGTTTGCTGGTCTACTTGCAATCCTTGCATTACCTCACGTTAAATGATCTGAACAAGTCTACAAGGTGCCTCAACTTCCTTTCCAACCAACCAGTACATAACTAGGTCTTCTTCAATCAATAGGTTCACAAACCAGCTCTAATACCACTTGACGTAGTTAAGGTAGGGAGATCCAATGAAGGACATCCCCTCCTTGCAACCTATATCATAAAACACCATGAAAGGTACTGACAACCGGTAAACAGATAAAGAGAAACCTAACCGATAGAATTAACACATGATATAACCAATAACCAGATAAATCAATCATTACAACTATTTAATGAATTGCATATGCCTTCAATGACTACACATGCTGGACCACAACCCAGGATTACAAAACAATCCATGCAACACAAATCTAAGATCCACATATCATTTTCTCAACAAATAGGCCTCTAGTAATAGCCTGCACTGTTCTGCACTAATATGGACCTCAGTCACTCTAGACTTCAGTCCCCCTAGACCAGAATCTCTCTGGAAACTACATCTTTTCTTGATCTCTTCTGTCTCTGACCTCTATCTCAAAATGAATCTCTAAACTTTCCCTTTATACCATCTGCAAGTGATAGAAACTCGATCAAGTCAGCCAAAGACCAACTGGTTCATGATGAAACGTGTAAATGATAACATGTCGGCCAAAATCACCAAGAACATCTTCAAATGCATAAAAATTCATGTGGTCCTCCAAAAAGATTGATCAAGGCCCAAAACAACATCTCTAATGATCCGCAAGTTAAGGGAACCACCTACAACCCGATTCATCTTCGCTACACACACAACAAGACTAACCGGTAAGAACATACCAATACCAAACTAATACAAGGATCGATGTCTCAATGAGATCAAATCCAAAATGTTGGTTTGAACTAATTTGATTCTCTTGCATCAGACTCTTGGGGTTAATTGAGCAATGAGTTCCATCACTTGATTTGGTTTGGTAATATGTTAGTAGGTACTTGCAAATACCTCAGGGGTTCGACTGTTTGACTACAGATTCTGGTTGCCTCTCCACGACATTCTACCGGTCCAACCTGTAGCCTGCCTCAGTTCGGCGATTTGTTCAAGTCTCCATCCACTAACTGTTGTATGTGTGAAAAAGTGAAATAAGCTGGATAAGCTACAAGACACAACACTTCAATTAAGTCATTACATGTATGGTTAGACAGATATAATCATAAATATGAGAACCATAACAAATCGACTAATTTCCTTCTAAAAGATGTGAGTATAAGATTGCTCTCAGATTTTTATAAGTAATACGAGTGACTAGACTACACCAAGACGAAGGATTTAATCTATATGAGCATGATATTAAGCTAAATGGATGCAAGATGGATGAAAGATTCAAGCAATATGAATTCAAGCAATCATGGATTCAAGCAATATGGATAAAATAAATATGCAAAAAGCTAAACTAAGATGCAATAATCTCAAAAAGAAAGCACAATATATTCAATGACTCCAGAGCAAAAAGTGTATAATAACAAATCTCCAGGGTGTTTTGAATGAGATGAAGGCTGAATTTATAGAGAATCACAAGAGAGATCAAGAAAAAGAACAATTCGGGATAATTGAAATAATTGAGAAATCAGATTCAGTTAACCTTGAGATAGATTCCAATTATAGTTTAATTGAAATGCATTCAGATTATAAGTTTGAGTTTGCATTAGAGATATAATTCAATTAATTCCATGCACTTGAGATAAAAATAGGTAATTCTTTGATTTATTCAAGAAAAGAGTCTTTTCAATGCAACTGAACTTCTTTTCTCAAAAGCTTTGAGTTCCAATTTTAGAGAATGATTAAATTCCTTTTAATTGCTTTTCTGATTTCAAGTTCTCAATTTAGAAGAAAGAAATAATATCTCAAATTTGATTTCTCTCTCAATTCAATTCTTTTATTTTATTTTCAATTTAACTCTTGCTTTGCATATTTATTCCTCTCTTGTGATAAATTAATTCCTTTTTTGCATGATTAAATGGAAAATTTATTAATTAATTAAATATGCTAGGATATTTAATAAATTAAAGAGGATAATTGATCAAAATGATATTCTTGGAATGATTAAATTAATTAAATAAATATGTAATTAATATTGAGTTATTGATTTTCCATGTGACATTTGATTATTAAAGAATTAATTAATGTGCTCAAGATTAATTTAATTGCCTTTGGTTAGGACCTTGGTGATGTTGTCGAGATTAGGGGTCCATGGTTTAGATGACCATTTTTAGGGTATTACATTTGCCCCTCTTTGAATTAATGTGCAAGCAGCGCGTTGCTTTAAAGAATAGTTGATGTCTAGGAGATACCAGTTCTAAACTTGATTGATCACAAACTAGATGGGGAGCAAAGTGTTTAGCTTGATTTGAAGCGATGAAGTTGAACAGAGTTGATTAAAGCAATACCAATCCCGAACTTGATTGAACTAGGGATGATAGAGAGAAAAGATACCGAACTTGAACTTGATTGATCAAGAAGGGGATCTTATTGATCTAGAACTTGATTGATCTAAACATAGTGAGCGGAGAAAAAATCGATCTTGAACTTGATGTATCAAGACATGATGAGTGAAGATAAATTGTCCAACTTCATTTGAAGCGATGAAACTGAACACCTGCTTAGATTGAGCGTGTGATCAAAGATACTCTTTAAACTTTTGATTGAGTTTAAATGAATAATCAGCTCGATGAAAAGCGATGAAACTAATTAACGTTAAGAGACTGATTCAGATGAAGTTGAATATCAGCTTGATTTGAAGTGATGAAACTAACTAATGTTAAGAGAGTGATTCAGATGAAGATGAATATCAGCTTAATTTGAAGTGATGAAACTGATATGCCCCTAGCGATTGATTAATTCAGATGATCAAGAAATCTCAACTTGATATGAAGTGATGAAGTTGAGATGACCCTTAGCAATAAGAATTTTTTTGATTTTCTTTAGTTGAAAATGATGAATACTAAGAGGGGGGGTGAATTAGTATGCCTAAAAATTAACCAAACTCTTAAACAATTTTCTAGCAGACTGGTGTAGTAGCTTAAGCAATAAACTACTTAAAACATAAATAAGCCAAATAGCAAATAAAGCATTCACCCATAAAAGCACAATCACCATAACACAAGATATTTTGACATGGAAACCCAAATGGGAAAAACCATGGTGATTAAAACTCACAAGTCAACTACCTGCAGAATATTAACCAGACCGGTTAAGGTTAGACCGGTTAAGGTCTTACAATGTTCTTCACCAGAACAGATCCTGTTAGGAATCCAGATCTATGTTAGGAGATAAGTCCTGTTAAAGACTACCTTGTTAAAGGATTTCGGATCCACAACTGTGAACCACCTTATTAGAGGATCTACAATAGGCTTCATTGGGCCTACCTGGTTAAGGGTTTCAGACTTGTCGAAGGTATTAGTAATCAACAAGTGAATGATCTAGATAGTATCACAAAATGCTTGATTCGATCCCTGATAACTCCTTGTTAATGAATTCAAGCATTACTTTAGTCTTCTATGCTTTGCATTCTCAATCTCAGTCACGAGATACCTTTCCTCTCAAAACACTCACACATATCAACTTTTGTTCATTTTCTAAAACCCTAGACATGATGTCCTTAAATAGGAACTTGATTTCATGTCGGTCCAATAGGATTAGATTATAATTTCCTAGGTACAGTGCATCTAGATAGATTTGGTAACACGACACAGAAACATCGCTAAAGTGTCGGTGTATGATAACTCATCACACATTATATGTATACTGGTTAATTACATATACCAATCACCGGTTAATAGTTGAAGACTGGAAAACTTCATCATAGTCGATCTGATCAAAAGATTAATTGCTGCTTGGGGTCTCCATTCTGCTTGAGGTCTTCATACCACTTGACCGATAAGCTTCTTCTTTAAAACACCGATAGTCTTCAATCAAATAAAGACTATTCATACAATACCAGTTAGAGCAGCTATCGGTTGAGAATAATACATTCATCAAATAAGTGTGTGTCCATCAATGACAATCACAACTAAACATCATCAAAATACCAACAATCTCCCCCTTTGACATTGATGGCAACACTTAGGAAAAAAATTGACATCTAAGTGCTTTAACACACACAAAAAAAGTCATAAGCATAATTATACTCCCCCTAAGCATATACACTACTCCCTTTGCAAAAATTACAAGTATGTGCAAAACCAAAAAAAATACTCATCAAAATTTGAAGATAGATACACTACTCCCCCTTTGCCAACAATGACAAAACAAATACAAAATATTGCCAGTTTGCATAATGTAAAAATAGAGTATGTGTTTATGACAACAAAGAATAAAATTTATCAAAAAGAGATTTAAAGTTTTGCAGAAAGTCCTTCATATCTAAGGGCCACAACTCAAGAAGTGAGGCAGCAATTTTACTCTCGGTCTTCATTTGGAATGTGAGTTCTTCCATCTCATCTATGGTGCTCATCTTCTGTATCACAGTGATAGCTTCTAGGTTCAGAAAGCATTTCTAGAGCACCTGCAATTTAGGCAATATGAGCAACTAAAGCTCCTACAAATCTCGAGTCCGATTGCAGATTTATGAGTAAAGCTTGGCAATTTGATGCTGATAATGATGAACATAGTGTCCATAGGCTATGAACCGATCATAGGGTAGTTTGAAGTTGACAATGTATTTCTGCAACTCTATTTGTAATAGTGTGTTCTGCTTTAGAGCATCTTCATAGAACAGGTGAGGTTGACAGATTTTACTCAAGAGTAGGTGACCTTCACCCATAGCTGAGTTTATATCATCTTTTTGTTTAACTAGTTTTTCCTGGTCATCATTCATGTGTTGTATTAAGGTAACTGTGAGTTCCTTTTCATGGCTTTTCTTTGCAGTGGCCTAGGCAACATCTTCCAAACATTGTACCTAGTCATCAACTACTATGCAGAGTAGTTTGAGCTTAGCCAGCGAGGAATCGATACTAGGGAGATTAGTATCAGGGATTAGATTGGAGAGGGTGTCAATGGCAAACTAAATGACATCTTGTTCTTTCTTTTTCCTTAGCTCTTTCAATATTTCTTGCCCTAAGTGAATGCTTCATAGTAGCTCAGTTTCATCAACCAATTGGGTTAGATAGGCAAGAGTCGAATTAGTGGAACTAGTGGAATCAACCTGCTTGGCTTGATCTCTAGTTTCTTTAGGAATTTGTTCTCCTTCTTTGGCTTTGACCTCCACTTGTCTTCGCTTCTCCTCTTCATCTCTTTCTTGGGCTATCTTGACAACCTTCTCCTCTTGTTTCTTTCTCTGTTCTTCTCTTTGTTTATCCTCTTCCTTCTTTTTCTCTATTTCTTTCCTCTTTTCTTCTTCTTCCTTTTTCTTTTCTCATCTTCTTCCTTTCTCTTCTTCTCCTCTTCCTCCTTTTTCTTCTTTTCCTCTTCCTCCTTTTTCTTCTTTTCCTCTTCTTCCATTTTCTTCTTTTCCTATCGCGCTTTCTCCGCTTGTTCTTTCTCTTGTTTTTCTTTCTCTGCTTTCTCCTTTTCAAGTTTCTCATTTTTCGCTTTCTCTTCCTTTTCTTTCTCTAATCTTTCTTTTTCATCCTGCTCCTTATCTGGAGTGATATCTTCTATTTCTAGTGCATCAACATCAATGGGGTCATTTTGTTCTACTATTCTTTCACCCATACTATCAAAGACTACATCGGGTTTGGTTGTGGATAGATCAGGCTCTTGTTCAACCAACCGCTTAGCTTCTTGTACTCTTTACATGTCGACAACAGTTTTCACCTTCAAATGGGTGTCTTTTTCTACTTTAGAAAATTTGCCTTCGAGTAGAAAAAGACTTCTTCTTCGCATGAAGAAAATGCCTTTGTACTTATCAATGAGTTCAAACAATTCTGAATTAGAGACATCTAGAAAATATTGAGCAAAAATTTTCTCCCTGATGTCTTGCTCCTTGTCAATAGCAATGTGCCATTTGTTGTCCAAAGAATCATACAAGGATTTAGATGTAACAGATTTGATCTCAGAAGGTGACCGCTCATTTATGCATAGATATTTAATGAGTTCTTGTTCAACCTCCTCCTTTTCATTATCATTAAAATGATCAAAATAATCTTTAAATCATCAAGGAATTTTCTTCTAATATTCTTTATGGTCCTTTGACAATGTGTCATAGGCTTGTAAGAAGAAATATCTAAGTTTACCTACATTACCAATTGACTTCACTTTCTTGGTAGATTTCCTTGTCTTCTTTACTTCTACCTCTAATTCAGAGTCTTCTGGATCTGGCGAGTGATTCCTAGTTTTTTGTGTTCGTTTGAACACCTTTGCCGGAATAGCCTCTGGTTTCTTTTTAGCAGCAGATGTAATCGGTGTTGATGTCGATGGTGCTGCTTTACCTTTTATCTCCTCCGGTTCCTCGCTAGATTTGATTTTCTCTAAATAAGTATTGTCATGCTTTGTGAAGTGTACCTATACCTACAACCATAATGTACTCAATAAATCATTATAAGCAATGGTTAGTAAATTGAAACAATGAAAGACAAAACCATAGCTAATCAACTTATTGCCTCCTAGTAAATGCGAGTATGAAAAATGCTCTTAGATCTGATTATGGATACTCCAGTGACTTGACTACACTTAGATGGAGGATTTGAATGATGAAAATGCATGATCTAGCAAGAATAAAATGATTAAGCTATATGATTTCATGATTGATCTAGAAAATGAACTAAGATTAAGATGCAATTAAACTAAGATTAAGCATCATAACATTGCTAAGAAATGACAAAGTAGAAGCTAGATGCCTATAGTAACAATGCATAAGATGAGAATGAGATGGGATCCCTATTGCTCAAAATGAGGTCTATTTATCGGATTTTCAAGGCTAGGGGTGAGGTGGAAAGAATCAATGGTTAAATTGGAGGAGGATGGCAAAGGGGGTTGGATTAAAGGGAACATCTGTCATCTCTTTGGTGACAAGTGTCAAGAGGCTTCTAGAAGGGTTGGATGAAAGGGAACACTTAGTGACAAGTGTCACAAGGTTCTAGAAGATGTTGGATGAAAGGGGACATGGTGGTAGGTAGAATGAGTTAGGTTTAGGAATGGTAGAAGCTAGGAGAATTTGAATTTAAAAATTCAAATAATATGAAAAGGATAATTAATCTCAACAACTCATAATTGATTTATTTTAATTAATTAGGGGATTTAGAAGAAATGAATTTGGATGGAGGGATTTAATTAATTAGGATTAATTAATTAAAGGGGTGAAATGAAATGAACCTATTTAATAAATCCTTAGATTTATTAATAAGTAGATGAAAAGGGAAATTTAATCAAAATGCTTAGTGAATTCAATTAAATTGGGGAGGGGCGATTAATTAAATAATTGCTTATTTAATTAATTATCTTCAGACCATTTTTAGGTGTATACATTTTGCCCCTCTTTGAAGCGAGGTGTGATGACGCGTTGATTCAAAGAATAATCTTATTTTGATGATGTTATTGATTTGATAGGATGCCCCAGCTCTTGATTGCTAAATCACGGTATGATGGTGCCCCTTCGAGAGATCAATTGAGATAATTGATCTTTGGAGTTTTACGAGATTGATATCTCGATAGATTTGATTTGATTTCTATAATTGTGTTTGATGAAAATGCAAGTTCTTCGATTAGCTTGATTGCGTAGATCGATAATATTGAAAAATCTTGATTGATTAGATTCAGTCTGGTTTCAAGAAGGATTCATCCTGTATAAGACATGAATGATCACAACGTCTGTATAAGACATGATCAGAGTGTCTGGTTTCAGGAAGGATACATGCTATATAAGACATGAATCAAAATTAGATAGTCTGGTTTCAGGAAGGATACATCCTATATAAGATGTGATAGAATCGGGTTTGATTGATTGATTTGATTTGATAAGGTTGATAGATAAAGAACTGACATTTTGTTGATATCAAGTTGCTGAAATTTTTGGATATGTTGATTGTTGATTCTGTTGAGAGAGATAGCATAAGATTTTTGCTAGGTCGATAATATCTGGAGAGATATGAGTTATCATTCTGATTGTGTATATACTTGTGATGATGCTTTGATGATTCCTACGATAGATTTAACCTTGGATAAAAGGAGCCTTTATGATCTCATGCAAGAATGAAATGCAAGCTAAAATGCAAATGAAAAGCTACGACCGGACCAGTCACTGGATTATTTTGCATTTTTGTCATCATTGAGATTTTGAAATGTGAGAAGTGATTGCAAACATCGATGGTATAATTAAACCATGATGACCTAAGCACTTCTTTCCTGGATTTTGATATAGAAAGTTAACACAAGCATCGAGGTATAATTGAACCAAGATGACCTGAGTGTTGCTTGCATAAAACAGGCAGTATTAATCATTTCAATATGCAAATCAGAAATGTCTTCAATGATATTCTGATGATCATGTCTCGAGACATATTTGCACATATTAATGATTAATTTTCAAACAATAGACAAGAAAAATATCATGTTCCTTCCTTGTTCCTCTAGTCAAAGACATCCTGGAGTCACTCATAAATCATGATAGTGAAAAGCAATTATAGAAAAGTTAAACAATCATGTTACAATCATTATCCAAAAGGATATTATTCCATTGAAAAGTGTGTGATGTGCTTAGATTGACTTTGTGATAGCTTGATAGTTGATAGTTTGATCTTGTGTTCAACATTGGATGTGTCTCAGTTTTCGCTTGATAAGAGTTGTGTAACTGCTTGTTCTACCTATTTGAATAAGCTCAAAATGATCAAGAGTTTTGCCCTCAGCTAGGTGCAGGATTTTGCCCCAAGCCTAGAAACAAAGTCATTATGATATATCCAATGATCCAAACCATGGTGAGAGAGAAGTTGCGATGCTTGCGTATGTACAAAGGCTTATGATGGTCAGCATTGATGGAAGATGAATGAATGTAAGCAGAAAGAATGCATGAACTAATAGATGGAAGAGCCAGCCAATAGATAGCGCCTGTTTGCCAGGTTTTCACCATATGTTTTTATTGCACTTTTTCTGATATTTGATTTTTTTCTTTCTTTTTCTTTTTCACTTTTTTTTTTTTGATTTTTCACTTTTTTTTAAATTTTTTCCTACTTATTCACTTTTTTTTATTTTTTCTTATTTTTCACTTTTTTAATATTTTTTCAGGCATAGAATTTCTTCAAGTGCATGCTATTGATAGCTTCCTCTAGTTGATCATTGTTCTATGTTGATAGTTGATATGCTCCTGATCCAAATATGGACCTAAGCAGTTTGGTTCAAATTTTCCTTTCTTTTCTCGATCTGCCTAGTTGCGTGAATTTTCTTTTAGCACTAGTTCTCCCACTTGAAAGACTCATAGTTTAACCTTGTGATTATAGCTCTGACACATTCTTTGCTGATATACCTTTAGATGATCAAAGGCATTTTGTCTTCGTTCATGGATCAGTTCTAACTCTTGTAGTCTAGATACTCTTTGTTCTTCATCTAGGATGAGACCTTTTAGTGATACACATAGAGAGGGTATCTCTACTTCGATTGGTAATATGGCTTTTGGTCCATATACAAGAGAGAAAGTTGTGCCACTTGTCGGTGTGCAGATATTGGTGTGGTAGGCCCATAGAGAAGGGTTTAGTTGGATATGCCAATCTTTTCCGGCATCGTTCACTGTCTTTTTAAGGATTTTCAGAATAGTTTTGTTAGATGCTTTTGCCTGCCCATTTCCCTGTGGATAATATGGTGTGGAGAATTTGTGCTAGATTTTGAACTTCTCACATAGCTCTTTTACATCTTGATTCTTGAATGGTCGCCCATTATCAGTGATAATGGTCATTGGTATTCCATAGCGACAGATGATATAATTCAAGATAAATGCAGCAATTTGTATTCCTCTGATGTTGATGAGAGGTACTGCTTCAATCCATTTTGTCAAATATTTTGTAGCTACAAGAATGAATTTGTGTCCATTAGATGACGAAGGATTTATCTTTTCTACTAGATCAAGACCCCATTGGCAAAAATGCCAAGATGTTGCTAAATCATGTATTTCTTGTGCTGGTGCATGAATCAAATTCTCATGGATTTGACATTGTTCGCATGTTCTTGCTATCTTAAAAGAATCTTGTTCCATAGTTGGCCAATAGTAGCCCAAGCATATGAGTTTTTTCAAAAGGGTAAGACCACTTGAATGAGTGCCACAAATTTCATTATGGACTTCATGTAAAGCCTTCTCAGATTCTTCTTGTTCGAGACATCTTAAGAGAGTACCATCTAGACCTCGTTTAAATAGGGTATCCGCGATGAGAGTAAAATGAGAGGATTGACGAATAAAGTTTCTCTTTTGGTTCTTTGATAAATATGGAGGTAGGATATTGTCTTTTAGGTATGTGTAAGTTTGGCCATAGCGGGAGGAATTGTGTCCAATAAGTTGACAGATGGTTTGGCAGTAAGGACAATTAAAGGCGGGATGAAAAACCTCTTCAACCAGGAATTCATAATGTTGTTGATTTTCCTGTGTCTACAATAGAGAAGCAAGTGTAGCCATGGCATCTGCTGCTTTGTTGTCATTTCTTGGGATCTATTCAAAAGTTATTTCTACAAAGTACTTCTTGATATCATCCACTATCTTTTTATAAGGCATTAGTTTGTCATCTTTTGTTTGATAGTCATCATTGATTTGATTAATGACAAGCGGAGAGTCTCCAAAGACCTGAATTTTTTTAATGTTCCATTCTACAACCATTTTGATACCTGTTACCAATGCTTCATACTCTTCTCCTAATCCATGATGTGTTCCTTTATTGATGCTTGCTCCTGGACTGATATTTGGGTGTTGTATTGTAAGATATGGATCGAACCCTGGAATGTCTGTATATGAACAGGTAAAGTTGATTTTCCATCTTTTGAATGGTTTCAAGTATTTTTGCCTTGCTAGTTTTGATAAAGAGATTGTTGGATGTAGATCAGTTGTGCCAATGATAACTGCCTTTGCTGGTGCTATTATGATAGATAACTTCTCTTGATAACATTCAGGTAAGGTGTCAAATCTCCCATCTTCCGGTGCCTCAAGGAGGTTTTCAATATTAGATGCATCCTTTGTTTTTACTTTTTCTTGGTCTAATGTTTCCAAGAAATGGTTTTGAGCAATAGACCTGATATTGTTTTCTTTATTTTCACTTTTGTGACTAGGAGATTTGGCACTCACTTGACTAGAAGATGCATTGCTGAAATTCTTGGTGAGAGTTGTTATAGGTTCGATTGTGTTAAGATATATAGATATGGCATGGTCATTTGGAAAGGTATCAATAGCAGTTGGTCCTTCATTTTCCCAGTCAATAAGCTCAGGGTGGATTAGAGGTAGAGGGTCTTCAGGTTGGGATGTTTCAAGGGTTTCAAGGGTCATGATGGAAGTATCAAAATTTTCAATATGGATGTCGATGTCTAGAATGGTACTCTCATCAGAATGATCTCGCGTAAGAAGTTCCTGATCATCCTCGGTTAAGTCCAAGTTACCCAAATGTCATTCTAATTCAAGTGAACTAGTTCCTGACATTTGTCCTACATACGTGTGAACTACATCGACTTCTATATCTCCTTCAAAGCATTTTTCTTCAGCTGATTCTTCAAAGTGATAGGAATCTCATTCCCATTCATTAGAATCTATATCACTTGCAGCTTGTAGTCTACAGATTTGGTCATATAGCATTTCTTCTACTTTTTTGGCTATACTTTTCCTTCTTTCATATTCAAACTCTTTAGGACTGAGATTGAGTTTTGTCAACTTTTCTATGAGTTCTCTTGAACTTATATTAGCTTCTTTCTTGTTTTGATTGATATTTAATGTTGCTTGAGAGATGTTTTTAGTTTGTTTCTCTTGTTGATTTGAAGCTTGCTTCTTTTGCCATTTTGTGTTTTCTTGTGCTTGTTGCTTGATTGATTTTTCTTCCCTTTCATTGCCAGTTGTTCTTGTCTATTTTCATATTCCTCTTGTTGTTGACTAAGAGATGTGTCTTCTGGTATAGTGACTTATCCATACCCTAAACCTACTTTGTCTATAGTCTACTGAGTATGAGGCTGAATAGGTTCTGAGATACCTTCATTTCTTTTTCCTATAGGGCCTGTCCCAGTGTATCCCATCCTTTGAAGAATGTTGAATCCTTTTCCATATTTCTTCGTACATATTCTAACATTGTTGACCTTTTGTTGAACTTCTCCATCTTTGTATAGCCATTTCAATACATCTTTGTCTTTTGTTTCCTCTGATAAGGTTCCAACACTAATAAATGCTCCATCAAATATCGGAAGATGTTTCACAATTGGTTGTTGTTTACAGCTTGATGGTTTTCCCAAGGATTTAGGAGAAAGTGGTAATTGTGATATTGAGTATTCTCCGTTCCCTCAATCTCTTAGCTACATTTGTTTTTCCATACTTGATAGAATAGAGGTGAATGATTTTTCCTTGGATTGTGTGCTTGAAGATGTTACCTCCCTATTATGTGGAACAATTACTTCTTGACCCATTTTTAGATTGCTGCAATAGTGGAATGGATTTGCATCTGCAGATATCATAATTTCTTTTCCTTCATAGGCAAATTTTACACATTGATGAAAGGTTGATGGGACAACTTGCAAGTCATGTATGCATGGTCTCCCTAGGAGCACATTATATGATAGGTCCAAGTCTAGAACTTGGCATGCTGCGTCTTTTTGTAGAGGTCCCACTTTGATTAGTAGTATCACAATTCCCTTGGAGGAACATTCTTTTGCATCATAGGCTTTTATAGTGATCCTTTTCCATACATCAACTACATTTTATGAATATTCTAAGGCATGAACAAGACTCAATGAGCAAATATTTAGGCCAGCTCCACCATCTATTAGAACACGCTTGACTCGTGTTTTGTGAATAAGGACTTCAATATGAAAAGGATCATTGTGAGGATGTTGCAAGGACATGTCATCTTCGTCAGTGAATGATAAGCAATGCAGGGTTGTGAGGTGTCCCACCGTGGTTTGGAATTGATCGATATCAAGATCTTTGGATACTATGATATATACTAATGCTCATTCAATAATTTCTTTATGTGCGAGTGAAAGCTTTAGAAGTTCCAAGATTGATATTTGGGTAGGTGTTTTCTACAATTATTCCACTAGATTGTATTGTTTTGCTATAGTGGATGGTGCGTTTGTTGTAGGACCTAGCAAAACAACTTTGGCTTTGCTTCTTGTGATAGCATGAGCTTGTTCTTGATTTTTTTTTTCTGTAACTACAATCACATTCACCACATTGTCATATGTATGAGCGTAGTTTACCTTTGCTTTACCCTTACCATTGTTTGTTGTTGATGACTCACCTTTCTCATAGTTTGGAAGTGGAGTTTTAAAGGCTATATGAGATTCATTTGTTGTATGTCCATCCATAGTTATTACACTATTATCAATTAAGTCTTGTATGACATGCTTCAACTTTTGACAATTATCTGTGAGATGTCCCTTGTTTCGATGGAAATCGCAATACTGATTAACATTCCACCAATGTGGTTTGATTTGAGGTTCATAGTTTCTTTCCTCTAGTAAAGTGATCAATTCATTTGTGAGAAGTGTCTTTAATGCTGATCCAAGGGGTTCACCAACGTTTGTAAATTGTCTTCGAAAGAAAGTCTTGATAGTTGCTCTTTGGTGATTGTTGTTTTGTTGTGTTGTTGCCGACTGAGTAGATAAATTGAAAACTGGTTGCTTTGGTTTCATATTGTTGTTATCCACTATTCCATCATTGATGACATTTTGATTTCTATTCCAAAACTTTGGCTTATCATTGTGATTGTTGTAATTGTTGTTGTTAGGTGGATGAACTCCTTCTTTGTATATTTTCAACTCACCTTTCTTTATCATAGCTTCCTCCATTCCGATTCCATTATCAACCATTTTTCCAAAGTTTTGATTTCCTTGCATTTTTAAGTAATAGCTCATTTGATCATTTAAGTTGTTAATGAATATGTCCATTTTTTCATACTCTGGCATTGTACGAGGATACTGTGATGCTAGGTGTCTCCATCGTTGTAAGAATGTCATGAAGGGTTCTCCACTTTTTTGTTTAGTGTTACATAGGTCTAGCATTATTACTTCATGTTGTATGTTGTAGGAGTATTGTGAAACAAACTTATCCACCAACTCTGAAAATGATCTGATTCCAGGTGTAAGCTTGGAGAACCATTCCATAGCTAATCCAGTTAAGCTTTTTGGAAATAATCTCATTAAGTAGGTATCGTCATGTGCGAACTCCATACTCATTGTACAAAATTATCTTATATGATCTTGAGGGTCAGTACTTCCATCAAATTTTTCATATCTCAAAGTTTCAAAACCTATAGGAAATGGTATCATGTTTAAATTTTTGTCAAAAGGATAAGGACAAATTTCTTGAAGTGAGTATCATCTAACATTTCCTCTTTGCATCTCTTGGATTTGTGTTTGCATTGCTTGTAGTTGTTGTGTGAGAGTCATGAGAGGATTATCAACATGATTTGTTCTTACATGACCATGATTTTACATTCTAGGAGGATTGGAATCTCTTCTTGTTTCATCTCTAGCTCTTCTTGTATCCTCATTGAATTAAATATTATTCAGGATTTCTACTTCATCTCTTCTAGGTATGCCGGTTTCTTCATTGGTGCTGGTGGTATTGGGAATTGATGTGTCATTCATGCGGATACCAAATATGTCCTCATATTGTTCGTTATTAGGGGGAGGGTCACTTTTCTTTTGTGTCAATTTATTCACATCAAAATCTTGGGGAAGTGTAGCACTAGATTTAGCTAGCATTAGAAAGTATTTTTCTTTTTCTTCCTCCAACAATCTCTGCATAAATTTGTCAAATTGGGGATCTTTCTTGATGTCTTTGATGTTTTGTTATGTTATTTCTCCTTCAACATGTATTTCATCTTCGTGTTCCATGATTATATGTTCTTTGATTATTTCCAATGTTTCGATTTCTATTTTTGTGATCCTTCGTCTCTGAGCTCTAGATAGAATGGGCATACACGTATGTTATCTTGCTTAGGATTCAATTGTCCAAAAGATTGTTTTGGGTAAGTGATCAATAGTCAATTTCAAGGCAATAGAGTGATATGACCCTAAAAGAGAATTCAAGTGTTTAAAAGTTTGAAAGTTTTTCGATCTTCAGTTTAGGAGTGCAATGGTGATGATTTGATAAGAACCAAGTCCAGTAGGAAAGATATATCCTATGACGTGGGACAAGATTATCCTGACCAAACATTTCAGTTTCGTGATAAAGGATGATTGATCCTGATGAGAAACTATGTTTGAGTGATCAGTTTATCAAAGAGGGTGATAATGCACTTTGAGATGTTTAGATTTTGAACTTGTTGGTGGTGAGCACTTGAAAATATTGAGGTGTATATTTTCTAGAGTCTGATTTTGACGGATGATAACTTGGCCAAGAAAACTAAGTAGACAATCTAAGCATGGATTGACAGATAATGGGTGTTTATGCTTACTACAAATTGATTAGGCTGAAATGATAAATCTGAAACAAGCATGTAGGACACAGCTCTGGATTGACAGATGCAGAGTTTCGTATGACATAAGATTCAGCTTAGGATGACACAAGATATAGAGCCATACGACAGAACAAAGTTTTTCATATAAACTGCAGAGGCTCGTACGACACACTTTTATGAACCATATGACAAAATAGATGACTCATACGACAAATGATTTTATGCAAGTTAACTCATTTGATAGAGATTATGACTCATGCTACAGAGAATTAAAGCTCATATGACAAGTTGTAGAGAATGGTAAAAAGTGTTTGTTTTGCTGATTTTGATCTTTGAATTCTGATGATGTTTTGCTGATGTTTTCCAATTTTTAGGTGTCTGATTTTCTCATTTAGGGATGAATACACAACAAACACATGATGTGATAATTGACTCCAATCAAGCTAAACCTTAAGGAAGTTGGCTGAGAATGAAAACCTTTGCTTTCTGACTTAGGTACACACCCAATAGCTAATCAGAATATGGCTGCTGAGTCTCACGCAATGGATTCTCAACGCTGTATTATCTGACTCCAAATGCTAATGGGGACGCAATATGGCAAGTGTCTTGGGAGAGTTACTATCTCTCTTGCACAAAGATTATCACCCTTTCAAAGGTGAATCAGGTAGCTTCTATTTTAACCGGCACTAGTAAGGGATCCATTCGGTGCGTCGGGGTATAAACTCAATTAAGAGGTCTCCCAGCCTTGAAAACCAAGGTTTGACATACCCAAATGTATGGAGGAGAGCTATTCCTGAGCACTGGCATTGCTTTGATTTTCATCAAAAAAACATTTATTTTATAGTAGGTTGGATTACTTGGCATTAGCTGTTCCCAATTAGGTCGTTCCCCTCTCACCGGCCTTAAGGGTTAAGAGTTAATAACTCCTTGGGAGGGTAGGCCTACTAAAGAGATGCACTAATGAAAGCATAAAGATGAGTCTAGCTTTCTTATCACCTAAGAAAGGTGAGAGCATACTCGCCTATCATCACAAGCACATAAGACATGATAGTTCATTTCTTTAAGCCCAAATTGAAGTGTGCCTAAAAATCTTAAAGAATACATAAAGTTTTTGTTGAATCCTTAGGCAACCTGCAAAATAGATCCATTAGTTGTCATGATTGTGTTTTGAATTTGTCTTTGATAAGCATCCTGCAAAAAAGAGTTAGGCTGCAAAAATTTCATAAACAAAACAAGATTATCGTTAGTGATCTGAACTACGAAATTTTCAAAAAAAACTATATGAAATTTTATCTTAACTTCAAATAGGCATAACTTTCTGCTCGGGACTCAAAATTACAAGCCATTTAACTCATTGGAAAGGTCTCCAAGAGTTGTAGATGAAGTTTTGAAAGAGAATATCTAGCACTTTCAAGGGCTAAAAATGACTAGAAGGACTTCAAAAATGCAAATTACCAATGTATAGACAAACTTGAAAATTCTAGCTTGCAGTTTATAAAAAAAATCACAGATGCAGAAACTCATACGACATGATTTATCAGTTAGTATGACACAAATTTAGATTTCACATAGGAATAAAAGCAAACTCGTATGACATAAGATTTTGAAGCCAGAAATTTGTGCGAAACAGAATTAGAAATAGTACGACAGTGCAAATCAGCTCGTACGACACATGATTTACTAGCAAATGAACTCGTATGACATGACTATATACCTCATATGACAAAGAAAATGGGCTTGTACGATTCAGGATGAAGTGTCATCTTGGGATAAAAGGGAGTTCGTACAAGCTGAAAAGGCAACTCGTATGAATATCTGAACCAGAGTCGGAGCTGGACAGAGATGAAGTTTGCTGAAGATTAAGAGGTCGAAAATGATGATTTCTGCCCCATGATGGGTGCCAAAATGTCGTGCTCTATGAAGTGTACCTGTACCTGCAACCACAATGCACTCAATAAATCATTATAAGAAATGGTTCGTAAATTGAAACAATGAAAGACAAAACCATAGCTAATCGACTTATTGCCTCCTAGTAAATGCGAGTATGAAAAATGCTCTCAGATCTGATTATGCATACTCCGTTGACTTGAATACACTTAGATGGAGGATTTTAGTGATGAAAATGCATGATCTAGGAAGAATAACATGATTAAGCTATATGATTTCATGATTGATCTAGAAAATGAACTAAGATTAAGATGCAATTAAGCTAAGATTAAGCATGATAACATTGTTAAGAAATGATAAACTAGAAGCTAGATGCCTATAGTAACAATGCATAAGATGAGAATGAGATGGGATCCCTATTGCTCAAAATGAGGTCTATTTATAGGATTTTCAAGGCTAGGGGTGAGGTGGCAAGAATCAATGGTCAAGATTGATTTGAAGATATCAATGGTCAAATTGGAGGAGGATGGCAAAGAGGGTTGGATTAAAGGGAACATCTGTCATCTCTATGGTGACAAGTGTCAAGAGTCTTCTAGAAGGGTTGGATGAAAGGGAACACTTAGTGACAAGTGTCACAAGGTTCTAGAAGATGTTGGATGAAAGGGGACATGGTGGTAGGTAGAATGAGTTAGGTTTAGGAATGGTAGAAGTTAGGAGAATTTGAATTTAAAAATTCAAATAATAGGAAAAGGATAATTAATCTCAACAACTCATAATTGATTTGTTTTAATTAATTAGGGGATTTAGAAGAAATGAATTTGGATGGAGGGAATTAAAAAATTAGGATTAATTAATTAAAGGGGTGAAATGAAATGAACCTATTTAATAAATCCTTAGATTTATTAATAAGTAGATGAAAAGGGAAATTTAATCAAATTGCTTAGTGAATTCAATTAAATTGGGGAGGGGTGATTAATTAAATAATTGCTTATTTAATTAATTATCTTCAGACCATTTTTAGGTGTATACAAGTACCAATCCTCTTCTTTTTGGGTTCCAGTGGTGAGGTTAGTAGGGTTGAGGCATATTGTGTCAATATATCATTTACCACCTCATAGGCCATAGGCCTAACTACATCTTTTCTGGGTTCAACTGCTTCCATTATACATTAATCTGTTTCGATGGTGAAATAGATGTCATCTTCATATTCTTTAACTAAATCACCATATATTCTAATTCTCTGGTTCATTTTTAGTTTGAATTCACCAAAATACTTGTTCAAAGTCTTCGGAAATGTAGTTCCTACTGCTTGCAGACTCTCCTTTATTTGTTTGGTAACCGGTAGATCAGTTGACCATTCAACATCACTGACTCCAGGAAAGTATCTTTGAAAGTAGAAAAATAAACCAATTAGTAATTGACCAAACTTGAACCTTTGAGTTTTATCTGATTTGATCGACTTCAGGTTTTCTAAGAGTTGATTCTTCATACAGGTACATAGATCACATTATGCATTCTCTTTTATCATTATGTAAGCAGCATGCACCACAGCTGAAGGAACAAAATTCATTCTGCTAGCATAAAATATTCTGTACCCAATTACCATACATGCATATTTCACCAAATCATCTTTAATGGTATTGACAATCATTGCTCGTTGATCACTTACTGAACTGGTGAGCTCCGTTACTTTTGTTTTAGGGATTTTCCCAAGAACGGGCACTTCCCTAATATTGCAGAATCTGATCACGGTATGAATTGCCTCCAGTGTAATGTCATGTGCTCATTCAAGGTACATTTTTCACCATGAACCCTACTGAGGATGATCCTGATGTGTTCCTTGGTAAATTCTTTGAGAAAGTAAACTGCATTGTGCAATTTCTTCTTCTCTATTATGCTATATTCGGGTTTAATCTTTTTATAACTTCCACATAACAGACTCAACTGGGAGTGAATTACTAAGGACGTTAGGTCTTCTAGTTTACAATCAATATATCTTGTAACATCGCCTTGGACAATGACTCTGATGGGAATTTGGGATAGGGCATTATATCTCATCTTAAGAAGCTCAGGTGTGTCCTCAGGTTCAGTAGAACTAGAGGGGACATTAGATACAGATGCCATATCAAACTGATTCCAAATGATAATAATGTTTCAAAGAGAAATACCTTTATTCTCTGAGCTTTAGGGTTTGCCGATGATGAGAAAAACACACTTCCCCGGATGCTTGATTACCACTTTGACTTTCACATAGATAGTATGAAATGGTTACAAGATTTAAGCAAGATTTCTTTTTGAATTCTTTTGAATGCGAGATGAAATGCTCTGGTTGTGCTACTTAGCTTAAACAAAGTTTCTCGGCAGCTAGGTAAGTAGAAATGATGACAAAAGTCACTTTTAAACATGCTCCCACCTACCATAATAAATGCATCACTTTTAGGGTTCAAACCCTAATTTTACTTTTTACCACTTCAATTCTTCTATCTGTTGATAGGTAACAACTATCGATAAAAGTTCCTTACTGATATACTCTGGGGTTTCTAAATATTTCTATTGATATGTTCCCGCTAAGATTTTTGAAGCTCAGTTTACTGATTCAGGGATTCCCATACTTGGTGCGGAAACTAGTTCATCATGTGGCTTCACTTCAGATTTCTTTTTCCAAATTTTGTCCATATCCGCTTGAATGGTTTCAATATCAATCTTCCCTTCAATGTTGATCAGTATGTTTCTCGATGGATTCTTTCTCAGTCTACATGCTCTGGTGGTGTGTTATGGTTTGTTGCAGTGATAGCATACCATTCCAGGTGTTCTCCATGTTCTAGTGTTCACATTTCCATTCTTCCTTCTGCATGTTGCAGTAGTATGTCCACTACCACGATAGATTAGATAGGTTTCTCTCCAAATGGTTTCCGCTTCACAACAATTTGATTGGTGGTTGTGGGTTCTGTACTAGTTTGGGTTCCGGTTTATAAGAGGTTTAGGGTCAGCTCCATTGGATCTTGGTGGATTATTTCTAGAGTTGTTGATAACTGACCTGCACTCAAAATCTCTATGCCCAAACTTGTTGATGAATACTAAGAGGGGTGGTGAATTAGTATACCAAAAATTACTATACTCAAACACTTTATCAGTCTAGTGATAAACCGGTATAATAGTTTAACTAACAAATCGGTTAACACAAATGCAAACCAAACAGCAAGTAAAGCATTCACCCACAGGAGCACAATCACCATAACACAAGATATTTTGACATGGAAACCCAAATGGGAAAAACCACGATGAGATGAAACTCACAAGTAACTATCTATAGAATAGTAACCAGACCGGTTAAGGTCATACAATGTTCTTTACCAGAATAGATCCTATTAGGAATCTCAATCTCTGTTAGGAGATAAGTCTGATTAAAGACTACCTTGTGAGAGGATTTTAGATCCACAAATGTGAATCACCTTGTTAGAGGATTTACAAAGGCTTTTCTGGGCCTACCCGGTTAAGGGTTTCTAACCTGTCAAAGATATGAGTAATCAACAAGTGAATGATCTAGAAAATAGCACAATCTACTTGGTTAGATCCATGATAGCTTATTGCTAATGCATTTCAGCATTACTTCAGTCTTCAGTAAATCCACACTCTGTTCTATTACAAAGACTTGATCTTTTCTTTTAAGATCGCATATACAAGAACTCATCAACAACTTCAAACCCTAACAGCTACACACACATACTAAACCCTAGACATGATGTCCTTTAAAAGGAATCTGATTTCATGTCAGTCCAATAGGATTACATTGCAAGTTCCTAGGTTCACTGTATCTAGACACATTTGGTTACACGACACAAAATCACGGTCAAAGTATCGATGGATGGTAACTCATCACAAAGATATACCAGTTGGTAACTCACCACAGAGTATTACCGGTTTATACAACTTTACCAATTACCGGTTGGTAACTCAGAGTAATACCAGTTTAGCAGATTGCCGGTTGACAAAAATGAAGACGGGGAAAATGATAACTGTCGCTTCTAGTTCCTTTGCTCTGTTTCGCTTGAGATCCTCAAACCGCTTGAGGTCCTCATGCCGCTTGAGATCGGTAAGTACTTTCTACAAGACACTGATAGTCTAAAGACTATAACATAATACCAGTTTGAAACAAATACCGGTTGAGCATAGCTCATACATACAAAAAGTGATCTCATAGCAAGTGTGTTTCCATCAATGACAATCACAACATAATCATAAAAAATGCCAACAATCTCCCCCTTTGGCATTGATGGCAACACTTAGGAAAAATTTTGACATCTAAGTGTTTTTACAAAAGAAATATTCCATAATAAAAAATACTCCCCCTAAGCTTATACACTATCCCTTTGCAGAAAAGAAAATGTATACTACTTCCTTACAGAGATAAACATGAGTATACATATCATGCATAAAAATTTGAAATACTAGAATACTTCTCCCCCTTTGCCAACAATGACAAAATATAGCTGAATAACCCCTGTTTCTATTAGTTGAATAAATGTTTATGACAATAAAGAGTGAAACTTGTCAAAAAATGATTTAAAGTCTTGCATAAATTGCTTCATGGATAAGGACCATGACTCAAGTAATGAGGTAGCAACCTCACTCTCCATTTGCATCTGGGATACATGTTCCTCCATGGCATCCAAAGTACTCATCTCTTGAGTAACCGTTAAGGCATCCAGATTGAGATAGCACTTCTGAAGTATTTGCAGTCTTGGGAGTAGAACTAGTTGTAGTTCTTGCAAATCCTTGGTCCTATTGCTGATATCCAAATCATTTCTTATAGCCTGAAGTTGAAACCGGTGAACGGTTTGCCCCATAAGCGGTAAAGGAGTCATATGGGGTCTTGAAGGTGCATATGAATGTCTGCAAATCAATTTATAGTTTGTCTTTCTGGGCAAGCACATCATCATTGAATAGATGGGGTAGACATCTTACTAAGCAACAATTTCCCCTCATCCATTGCATCTCTAATGTCCTTATGTGCCTTCTATAGATCAGACTGGCGCTCATGTAACTTTTTCACCAAGGCAGTGTTCAAAGCCTTTTGATGCTCCTTCTTGGCATGCGCTTCGGCAACCTCTTCCAGGCTTTGTACCTGGTCCTCCACAACTGTGCATAAGAGTTTTAGTTGGGCCAGAGAGGAATCGATACTGGGGAGGTTGGTATTGGGTATCAAACCAGTAAGAGTGTCCACTGCAGCTTGGATCACATATTGCTCCTTCTTCCTTCTTATCACCTCTAGGTGTTCTTGAGAAAGCTTAATTCTTTGTAGCAGCTCTGATTCATTAGCAGATTGGAGGTCAATGGGACTGGTAAAGTTAGCCAATTTGACTTGACTACCGATTGCCTTTGGGGTCTCCACCTATGTACTCTATGTCACTTCCTCCTTCTCTTTGGCTCTTAACTTAGCTTCTTCTACCTTCTTTTGCTCCTCTACTTCTTGATTTCTTTTCTCTTCTTCCTTCTTTTTCTCTTCTTCTTTTCGCTCCTTTTCTTCTTCATCCTTCTTCTTCTTCTTCTCTTCCTACTTCTTCTTCTCCTATTCCTACCTCCTCTTCTCTTCTGCCTTTCTCTTCTCCTCTTTCTGCTTCCTCTTCTCCTCTTCCTTTCTCTTTTCTTCTTCCTATCATTTCTCTTCTTCTTTCTTTTCTTCTTCCTTCTTCTTCTTATCTTCCTCTTATTTCTTCTTCTCCTCTTCTTTTCTTTTCTTTTCCTCTTCTAGTTTCCTCTTCTCCTCCTCTTTTTTCTTTTCTTCCTCTTTTCTCTTTTTCTCTTCTTTTACCTATTTCTTCTTTTCTTCTTCCTATTGCTTCTTCTATTTCTTCACTTGCTCCTTGGTAGCCTTTTCTTTGTCCTATTTTTCTTGTCCTACTACTTCTGATGGTGTACCCCAAGTGACATTTTCACCATTCAAGGCATCAACATCAATAGGGTCCATTTGATTAGTGACCTGTTCTCCTTCAATGTTATATACCTCATCCGGTTTATTGGTTGCCAGTTCTTGCTCAACTTTCCTGTTAGCTTCAGCCACTTGATGCAACCTTAAAGTGGCTTGGGCATGAGAGTGGGTATCTTTTACCACTTCAAGAACTTTTCCTTCTAGCAACAAGAGTCTCCTTCTTCTCATTAAGAAGAGGCCCTTATATCTTTCCACTACTTCATAAAGATCACTTTTAGGCACATTAGGAAAGTATTGTGCAAATACTTCCTCTCTTATTTCTTGTTCCTTCTCTATGGCAATGTGCCACTTGTTATCTAAAGAATTATACAAAGAATTAGGTGTCTCAAATTTAATTTCTGATGGCCACCGGTCATTAATACATAAATAATTGATGACTTCCTATTCAACTTCCTTCTTTTCATCATCATTAAAATCATCAAAGCACTCTTTCAAATCACCAATTAATTTTCTTCTAATATTCTTAATAGTTCTTTGACAATGTGTCAAAGGTTTGTAGGAGGAAATATCAATATTTGCTGGTGCAGATGTTGCCGGTTCATTCTTTATCTTTTTCCTCACTTGCCTAGTCTTCTTAGGCTGTTCTTCAAACACAATGTCCTTTTAGTCTGGTGTGGTGTCTTTTGTCTTCCACTTTCTCTCAAAGACTTTGGCGGGTTCAGCTTTCAATTTCTTCTTGCTGGTGACCGCTTGGTCACTTTGGGACTTGTTGTGGTAACCGGTTACTGAAGGCACTGCCTTTCCCTTCTTTACTGATGGTTCTTCAACTGGTGTAGCCCTTTCCAAATAGGTTCCAATTATTTTTGCCTTTGGATCAAGGGGTGAGGCAAGTAGGGTAGAGGGATACCCATCTAGCATGTCATACATTACCTCATAGCCCATCGGTTCCACTTCTTCTTGTCTAGGCTCAACTGCCTCCATTATGTACTCATCAACTCCGATGGTGAAGCAGATGTCATCTTCATATTTCTTGACAATATCACCTAATATTCTCACTCTTTGGCTCATTTTGAATCTAAACTCATCAAAGTATTTGTTCAGAACTTCTGGATAACCAGGTCCAACCACTTGAAGGCTTTCCTTGATTTGCTTTGTAACCGGTTGGTCAGCAGACCACTGAATATCTCTGACTCCTGGGAAGTAACCTTGGAAGTAGAAGAACAACCCAACCAATAGTTTTCCAAACTTAAATCTCAAGGCATTGTCCTATTTAATCTCCTTTAGATTCACCAGAAGTTACCTTTGCATATAGATGCATAAGTCAAATGATGCATCTTCCATGATCATCTGGTAGGTAGCATTTATCGCTGCAACAAAGACAGAGTTGATTCTACTGCCATGGAACGTCCGGTATCCTATCGTAATACATGCATATTTATCCATATCATCCTTGATGGAATTGACAGTCATTCCTCATGAGTCGCTCATAGAACCGGTGAGCTTGGTCATTTCCATCTTGCTGGTCTTCCTTAGGGCTGGCACTTCACCGATGTTACAAAAACCAGTGATGACATGAATTGCTTCCAGTGTGATGTCATGTGTCCGCTCTAAGTACATTTTATCACAATGCACTCTACTCAGAATGATGTGGATGTGATCATTTGAAAAACTCTTCAAGGAAATAGACTGCATTGTGAAGCTTCTTCTTTTCCAAGATGCTAAATTTTAGTTTAATCTTCTTGTCCTTCCCGCAGAACAAACTCAACTGGGAATGGATTACAAGAGATCCTAAGTCTTCAATTTTATAGTCAATGTAATTGGAAATACCTTCCTCCACTATAACACCAGTGGCTATTTGAGATAGGGAATTGTATTTTGCCTTCTGTTGAATGAAGTCTACTGGATCAACGGGTGCACTAGGGATAGAGTGTGATACAAAGGCCATGATAAATAGAGAGATTTTGAGAAATACCTTCGTAATTCAAATTTAGGGCTTGCAAATTACACTTTGTCACTCACTCCTTTGGTTTCTGAAATACCACTTTGTGCTCTACACTTGACCAATTGATATTCACTTCTGATTCTTCTTCAAGATTTTGAGAATTCTTTGAATCGCAATCCAAATCACTTTTCGTCGCTCAGTGCTTAAAAAAACTTCTTCGCTCAAGAACTGATAAGTGAAAAATGACTTGAAAAATCCTTTTAAACAAGTTCTCCACCTACCATAATAAATGCTCCACTATTAGGGTGTAAACCCTAATT
This sequence comes from Cryptomeria japonica, assembly GCF_030272615.1. Taxonomy (NCBI): domain Eukaryota; kingdom Viridiplantae; phylum Streptophyta; class Pinopsida; order Cupressales; family Cupressaceae; genus Cryptomeria; species Cryptomeria japonica. The sequence goes on along the minus strand of NC_081406.1, from coordinate 421,715,667 downwards.
TGCCTTTTACCATTTCTGGTCTTCTGCCAGTTGACAGGTATCAATTACCGATTAAGGTCTTTTACTGGTTTAAACTGGGGGTTCGAGATATTTCACCATTTTCTCCCCCTAAGCTTTTTTGATGCTTAGTTTGTTGGTTCAGTGACTTCCACACCAGGTGCAGAAACCGGTTCTTCTTGAATCACTTCTTCTGGCTTCTTCTTCTAGGTTTTCTTCATATCCATTTGAACGGTTTCAACATCTATCTTTCCTTCCGGAGTTACTGGTATATCATCTGATATATTCTTTCTTGTTTTGCAGAATCTTGTTGTATGACCTAGTTTGTTGCAATGATAGCAAATCATCCCAGGTGCTCTCCAAGGTCCATTGTTCATGTTTCCATTCTTCCTTCTGCATATTGTAGCAGTGTGACCATTACCATGATAGATCAAATAGGTTTCTCTCCATCCAATTTCCGCTTGATAGCCACTTCTTCCTGACTGATAATTATAGGTATTAAACTGGTTTGGGTTTCGGTTCCTAGAGGGTTTTGGAAAAAGATCCTTTACTCCTTTGAGGATACCTTCCAGCGTTGTGCATGACAGACCTGCATTCAAATGCTTTGTGCCCAAACTTGTTGCATGCATAACAATTACCATTGAATCTATTGGGTCTAGGCTTATTGTTTAGAAACTAAGGGAACTTATTGTAAGCCTTACTTCTACATACATTAGTAGTGTGTCCTTCCTTGAGACAATTAAAGCAAACATATTTGAACTTTTGCTTACCTTTATCCTTTGGTGCCGGTTGTTTCTTTGATGCTCCATCTTTTGTTCCAGAGGTCTCACCTTCCTCAAATTCAGAGAAACCAAGTCCATTGGTATTCTTTACTAGTTTAGCTAACTCAAGCTTCTGCTCTAGATTGACAGTGCTCTTATTGAATTTGGCAAGTATTTCCTTTGACTTAGTAAGTTCTTTGGTAATAGCAGCATTGGATTCCTTCAAGGTTGCATTCTCAGAAACAACCATGTGTAGTTCACTTTGCATTTCTTCCTTTTCCATTTTATTTTCATGAAGATGAGTGGTAAGTGCATTGATCTCTTGCTTCAACTTGGAGATCTCATGATCTTTGTCTTTTACCAGATCTTCAGCTTTCGTCCGGTTCTCAAGCTCTTGACACATTCTGATAGTTAGTCCTTCAAGTTCCCTTCTTAGGTTGGAATTGGACTCATTCAGTTTTTCAACTTCTTGAACTAGGGCTTCCATGTCCGCTTCATTAGAAGAACTGTTTTCAGTTAACTCCACCAGTTTTTCAACATGCTCTCTACTTTTTTCCTGAGAGGCCTTATATTTGACTTTAAGTTCATCATAGGCTTGCTCAGTCTGAGTGAGTCGATGAGTAAGCTCCCTCATAGTGTATTCCCCCATATCTCTTTCGAAGTGGTTAGACTTATAGAAAGGTTGACTTTGATACCAATTGATGAATACTAAGAGGGGTGGTGAATTAGTATACAAAAAATTACTGTACTCAAACACTTTATCAGTCTAGCGATAAATTGGTATAATAGTTTAACTAACAAACTAGTTAATACAAATGCAAACCAAGCAAAAAGTAAGGCATTCACCCACAAAAGAACAATCACCATAACACAAGATATTTTGACGTGGAAACCCAAATGGGAAAAACCATGGTGAGATGAAACTCACAAGTAACTATCTGTAGAGTAGTAACCAGACCAATTAAGGTCAGACCAGTTAAGGTCATACAATGTTCTTTACCAGAACAGATCCTATTAGGAATCTCAATCTCTGTTAGGAGATAAGTCCAATTAAAGACTACCTTGTAAGAGGATTTTAGATCCATAGATGTGAATCACCTTGTTAGAGGATTTACAAAGGCTTTTCTGGGCCTACCCGGTTAAGGGTTTCTAACTTGTCAAAGATGTGAGTAATCAACAAGTGAATGATCTAGAAAATAGCACAGTTTGCTTGGTTAGATCCATGATAGCTTATTGCTAATGCATTTCAGCATTACTTCAGTCTTCAGTAAATCCACACTCTGTTCTAGTACACAGACTTGATCTTTTCTTTTAAGATCACACATACAAGAACTCATCAACGACTTCAAACCCTAACAGCTACACACACATACTAAAACCCTAGACATGATGTCCTTTAAAAGGAATATGATTTCATGTCGGTCCAATAGGATTACATTGCAAGTTCCTAGGTTCATTGTATCTAGACACATTTGGTAACATGACACAAAATCACCGTCAAAGTGTCAATGGATGGTAACTCATCACAAAGATATACCGGTTGGTAACTCACCATAGAGTATTACCAATTTATACAAATTTACCAATTACTGGTTGGTAACTCAGAGTAATACCGGTTTAGCAGATTACCGGTTGACAAAAAATGAAGACTAGGAAAATGATAACTGCCACTTCTAGTTCCTTTTCTTTGTTCCACTTGAGATCCTTGAATAGCTTGAGGTCCTCATGCCACTTGAGATCGGTAAACACTTTCTGCAAGACACTGATAGTCTAAAGACTATAACATAATACCGGTTTGAAACAAATACCGGTTATGCGTAGCTCATACATACAAAAAGTGATCTTGTAGCAAGTGTGTCTCCATCAATGACAATCACAACATAATCATCAAAAATGCCAACACTTGTTGCATTTATAACAGTGACCATTAAATCTACCAGGTCTAGCAACATTATTTTGAAAATAATGAAAATTATTGTAAGGCTTGCTCCTACATACATTGGTAGTATGTCCTTCCTTAAGACAGTTAAAGTAAATAGGTGTAAAACTTTTGCTTACCTTAACTTCCGTTGTTGTCCTTAGGTATTGATTGTTTCTTCAGTGCATCATTCTTAGTTCCAGAGGTCTCACCTTCCTTGTATCTAGAGAAACCAAGTCTAGTGGTATCCTTTGATGGTTTTACTAATTCCCATTTTTTTTCTAACTTGATAGCACTCTGGTTGAACTTAGCAAGTATTTCTTTGGTCTCAGCAAGTTCCTTGGAAAGGGCATCATTGGTCTTCACCAAGGTTTCATTTTGAGAGAAAGTTGCATTCAGTTCATCTTGCATTTCTTCTTTCTTTTCTTTACCCTCCTGTAGATAAGTAGTAATGGTACCAACTTCTTTCTTTAATTTAAAGATCTCATGCTCCTTGTCTTTTATGAAATCTTCAATTTTTCTCCTTTTTTCTAGTTCCTAACTCATCCTGATAGTCAGTCCTTCTGATTCTCCTTAGGTTATTTTTGGATTCATTTAGTTTCTCCACTTGTCCAACTAGGGCATCCATGTCTACTTCATCAGAGGAGTTATTTTTGGTAAGTTCCATCAACTACTTAGCAAGCTCTCTTCTCTTGACTAAAGAGGCTTTAAACTTGATCTTGAGTTCATCATAGGCTTTCTCAGATTCAGCCAAACTGTGAGTGATTTCCCTCATACTGTATTCTCCCATATCTCCTTTCAGCTGGTTAGACTTATAGAAAGGTTGGATCTGATACCAATTGATGAATACTGAGAGGGGGGGTGAATTAGTATGCCTAAAAACTTAACCAAACTCCTAAACAATTTTCCAGCAGACCGATGTAGTAGCTTAAGCAATAAACTGGTTAAAACATAAATAAGCCAAATAGAAAATAAAGTATTCACCCATAAAAGCACAATCACCATAACACAAGATATTTTGATGTGGAAACCCAAATGGGAAAAACCACGGTGAGTAAAACTCACAAGTCAACTATCTGCAGAATAGTAACCAAACCAGTTAAGGTCATACAATGTTCTTCACTAGAATAGATCCTGTTAGGAATCCAGATCTCTGTTAGGAGATAAATCTTGTTAAAGACTACCTTGTTAAAGGATTTCAGATTTACAACTGTGAACCACCATGTTAGAGGATTTACAATAGGCTTGGTTGGGCCTACCCAGTTAAGGGTTTCAGACTTGTCGAAGATATTAGTAATCAACAAGTGAATGATCTAGATAGTAGCACATAATGCTTGATTATATCCCTGACAACTCCTTGTTAATGCATTCAAGCATTACTTCAGTCTTCTATGCTTTGCACTCTCAATCTCAGTCACAAGATACCTTTCCTCTCAAAAGACTCACACATATCAACTTCTGTTGTTCTTCTAAAACCCTAGACATGATGTCCTTAAATAGGAACTTGATTTTTGTCGGTCCAATAGGATTAGATTACAATTTCCTAGGTACAATGCATCTAGACACATTTGGTAGCACAACATAGAAACATCCCTAAGGTGTTGGTGGATGATAACTCATCACACATTACATGTATACCGGTTAATTGCATATACCAATCACCGGTTAACAGGTGAAGATTGGAAAACTTGATCATAGTCGATCTGGTCAAAAGGTTAACCATCGCTCGGTGTCTCCGTTCCGCTTGAGGTCTTCATACCACTTGACCGATAAGCTTCTTCTTTAAAACACTGATAGTCTTCAATCAAATAAAGACTATTTATACAATACCAGTTGGAATAACTACTGGTTGATAATAATACATTCATCAAATAAGTGTGTGTCCATCAATGAAAATCACAACTAAACATCATCAAAATACCAATAGAAAAAGATTTTTGCTTGACTTTTTATGAAGATTTGAAAATTTTCTCGACTTCGAAGATGTAAGGTCATAAGGTCATGAGTATGCCCCCTCGGGAGCAAAATTGAAAGATAGTGAGGGTACATGATTATAGGCACCTTTTTGGCGATGATAATGACTTGAGAACAAAAAATTGAGTCAGAGGAATTTTTGAAAATTTAGCGATGATTGATGAGAAATTGAGTGCAAAGTTGATTTATAGAATAAATTGAGATTCAACATTGATTCATTAGAAAATGAGCTCAATTTGAAGAAAGAATAAGCTTTTGATGAAAAGCGCTAAGTGGTCCAAATTGTGGAAATTGACTAGCAAAATGATCTTGAATTTCGATTTTGATCTCAAAAATAGAATCAGGATGGGCAAATTAGCTAAGGGTACAATTTTATGTCCATTAGAGCAAGTTGAAAAATTAGGTTTTTGGCTATATATGGGGTAAAAGTGTCATTTTCAATTCATTTTAACCCTCCAAGTTTGAAAATTCAAAAAGCTTTATGTAAAGAAAAATGGTGGTTCCCACTCAAGTGCATCGATTCAAGCACCAGAGACGATATAATCAACCTCAGAACTATGAGCCAGTGGTAAGTGATTGATCTTAAGCCTGTTATTCATTTCAATTTTGAATTTTTTTGTTGAATTTTTCAAATTTTTAGGCATGTAGAAGTTGGGCATTCTCATTTTGTTGTGTGAGACAGGATCCTATCTCGTACGACAAACTGATTAAGTTTTTTTTATCATTTAAGGTCATTAGTTTTGTCATACTGCAACTACCCTTGTATCGTACGAATACATTCAAAAGAGCCCATTTTGTCATCCTAGGGCTAGTCCTGTGTCGTATTAGACTGTTTTGTCATACAAAGCCTATTCCTGACTCGTATGAGTCACCACCTTTGTGATGTTTTATCATTTGAAAAACAATAAGCATTTTTGAAGGTGCAAACTTGAAATTTTGATTTTTTCATTGATGTAGTTGGATTTGCATGATGTTTTACTTCTCTTATAGGCTAATTTGAAATGTTTCCTGATGCGTCATTTGATTTTTGCAGGTTCGATTGCCTCATGTGTTGTTCAGATGTGTATATCCACTGACTATGACATTAGTTCATCAGTTATCTGATGTAGACAAGGCTCATATAGATTTGTGTGGATTGACTCATCTTCTTGAGTTTCTTGATATCCATGTGAGTCACGGTATGCTCATTGCATTAGTTGAGAGGTTCCATTTAGAGCATAATACATTTCATTTACCAATTGGGGAGATGACTATCACTCCCAAGGATGTATATAGGATTCTCTGTATCCCTTTTGTTGGGGGTAAGGTAGATTATGATGTAGCACAATGTCCTGGGCTACTAGCTGTGAGACAGGTATTTAGGGATGCAAACATTTTGACACGTTCAATCAATTGGGATGTGATGATGACTAGGTACATTGAGAAATTTCCACTAGCTTGTGTCTTGGCAGGTTTCATCAACTGCTTTCTTATGCCAGATAGGGGACAATAGGGGTTTTTATGTGGATGGGACAGGATGTTGGAGAGACTTGTGGAGCAGCCCTAGAGGTTAGGATGGGGTTCATGTATTCTAGCACACATGTATCGCAAGATGCATGAGATTGTCTACCAAGAGGGGAAGAGTATGGCTGCAGGAGTTTTGATACTATAGATATGGGCTTGGGAGCATCTCCCATTATGCCAACCAATCATGGATGACACTAGAGATCCACAATAGCCTATTATTTATCGACATTTTAAATATATTATGCAGCCCCATCTGAGCAAGACCAATTATTGCAGATGACAGCTGGACAACTTGATAGTCATGATATGGAGACTGTATAGGGGTTTGGAGCCTTGGGATGATTTGAGAGTTGTTTGTAGAGATCTATTTATGATGCAGCCTCTCATAGGTAGATCATAGACAGTGGTTGAGCGGTTTGTTGTTACTCAAGTGATGAGGCAGTATGGTAGACCTTAGGGGATCTCATAGGAGTTTACTATATACATGCGTTATGTAGATGAGGAGAGGCAAGGATGGGTACTGAAGCTATCAAATGCTCTAGGCATGCAAGAGATGACTGGGTTACAGTGGCTAAGATGGGATTACCTGGATGATATTACAGATGCGGGGGTATTGCCCCAATACAGGGATTGGTTTCAACAACATCCTTTCTGAAGATTTACTAATCCAGCATAGCAGGCATCTTGTATAGAGGAGGTTGAGGATGATTCCCTTGCATAGGCATAGGGATAGGGAAAGAGGTAGGTACCGAGAGCCAAGGCTCCAAGGTGAACAGGTGGTGATCTTGGCACTAGTAGCAGTAGGGTGCCAGTTGGTGGTAAGCAACAACAGAGAGGAGAGGGTGGATCCCTAGGGACTATTGGCATGAGACTTAGTGGAGCAAGGGTGGTGGAGGGGAGGAGAGAGTAGCTTTGAGATAGGTCAGACAGAGGAGGGAGGAGCAAGGGGGAGATGGAGGGAGATATGGAGGAGGTGATGGAGGCAGAGATGGAGGCAGAGAGCCTATAAGGGATCAGGGGGCCGACACAGCATGGTCGATGAGAGAATGCATAGCGGGTTTATAGTCATAGCTAATAGTGGCACAGACTCAGCTGGCGAAGTGAAACTGACAACTAGCAGATATGAGGGCAGAGTGAGATGATTTGCAGTAGGAGGTACTCCATCAGACGAGTCGGGTAGCCTACTATGTTGCAGCTTACAACATAGCAGTTCCAATAGCACAGTAGGTTGTACCATATTCTCAGTATATGGCTCAATCAGAGGGAGCTCAGGCACCTAGGTAGGATCCAGGTCAGCAGGCTCCACCTCCTCCACCACCTAGCAATGAGGGAGAGGTAGAGAGATAGAGTTTTTTGTGTAGACACACCCATTTTTTGTAGCGCTTACGATTCTTGCTCCGATGGGAGTTTGTATATGTCAGTTGACATTATTTTGTACTTCGAGATATTGATGATTATATATACGATATCTTGATTTGACTTCATTATACTTGTGTCAGTTTATGAGATGCTTTTCTATATTCTTTATTCTATACGTATGCATATCTTTTCAGTATGGATGTAATGCAAATGACTATGGATCTCTGTTTTTGTTTCTTTTCATATGCAAATATTATGAATGAAAATGAGTAATGAGTAGTGCAATTTTTTTTTATGCAATAAGATAAATGTAAAGGAGTGATAATGAATGTATGAATCTATATAAAATGCTCATGTATGTAGCTAAAACATCTTAATACACAAGTACTCGATTGTAGAAGTGATGAAGAAGAGACCACTTAGCTTAGAAATGATGAAACTTCAAACTCTCATTCAGAAGATAAAGAGATCATTACCATATTGAAATCACTCTAAATTCACAAAATACAGAATGAAATGCAAAATGAGATGCAAAATGAAATGCAACCTAAACCTAGTCACTGGATTTGAAATGCTTAAGTTTCATCATTGAGCATTAACAAACATAGCAGGCATATTAGAGTTCCTTTCTTCTCATGTGCAATATTAATTATCTTGTCCATAATGACCATTTTTTTGTTCATATCCTTGGATAGATTTTGCAGGGACCCGAATTGCATGATTAAGAAATTCCCTCAAAATAGATAAATAAATGATGAGAACCTCCCTATAGCATACAAATAAGTGGAGTCGAGGTATGTGTGGTGATTTCATCTTGATGTGAAGGCTCTTATCACAGACACCCAGTTGATTAGATGTTTCCAGATCATCAGAATCATTCCTACAAGCAAAAAACAAAGAAAAATCTTATGCCCCCAATCCTTGCTCCTCTTAGTCAAGAGAGACTTCCTCGAGTTACTCAAAGGGATAATAATTGAAAACCATTATAAAAGACAACACAATTTTTTTTCATTCATAGCTCAAACTATTTAGTGATTGTTTTCCGTTATGTTGTTTTGCTTGTTTACTCAGTGATAAAACTCTTTAGTAGTTAGGAGATAGGTGACTGACTCAGATTGGACGACTGGGCATCACTGACAGAATGATGACTTGGTTGATACTGCTTAGGACATGTAATTTTCTTAGTCGATTATTCTAAGACTAGGTTAATGATCAGTTTCAAGCCATGAGGGTTCCAACGAACCAAGATGTCACAAAAAGTGACTAAAATATATGTACAAGCGAAAGCAAAGATGCATGAAAGCAGGAATGCCAACATTGCATTGATACATGGAGCGCTTGAGTACAAGAGGCGCCTGTTTGCAAGGTTTTCACTTGATTGGCAGAAATTCATTTTTTTTACCAAGGTTCCTATTTACCAGGTTTTCACCAAGGCATTTTCTCTCTTTTTTCTTTTTTTCTTTTTTATCAGAACTTTTTATGATTTTTTTTTAGGACATTTTTTCAGCTGTACAGTTTACTGGAGTAGAGAATCCTAGGTGAAGAACTTTTTCAAGTGGATGGTGTTCATCAGTTCACAGAGTTGTTCTCCTTCCGATGTTGAGAGCTGATAGGGACCAGAGCCAAACACTACAGTAACAATGTAGGGACCTAGCCAGTTGGGTTCAAACTTCCCTTTGTTGTCTCGAAACTATTGATTTTTTAGGATTTTCTCTTAGAACTAGGTCACCAACCTGAAATTCTTGTTGTCAAACCTTCTTGTTATATCCTCTGGACATTCTCTTTTGATACACTTTGAGATGATCAAACACCACTTGTCGACGTTCATCTAGCAATTCGAGCTCTTACAATCTAGCTATTCTGTAGTCTTCATCAGTAACAAGACTTTGTAAAGAAACTCTTAGAGATGGTATTTCCACTTCAATAGGTAATACTGCTTCGAACCTATACACAAAAGAAAAAGATGTAGCCATAGTAGGTGTTTTGATACTTGTTCTGTAAGCCCATAATGAAGGATTGAGTTGCAGATGCCAATCCCTCCCAGATTTGTTCACTATCCTATGTAAGATAGTCAACAGGTTTTTGTTAGATGCCTCAGCTTGTCCATTACCTTGAGGGTAATAAATAGATGACCAGTGTTGTTTAATTTTGAATTTCTCATAGAGCTCGTCTATATCTTTATTCTTGAATTATCCTCCATTGTCAGTCATGATGGATGAAGGTATCCCATACCTGCAGATGATATGGTTTAGGATAAACAGAGGTACTTATTTACCAGTCGCTTTAATGAGTGGAACCGCTTCTACCCACTTAGTGAAGTACTCAGTGGCAGTTATGATAAACTTGTATCCATTGGATGATGCAGGATATATCTGACCAATGAGATCAAAGGCCCATTGCTGAAAAGGCCAATGTGTGATGAAGGGTATGAGATCCCTTGCTAGAGCATGTATGAGATTTCCATGTAGTTGACACTTCTCACAAGTTTTAGAAAACTTTATAGCATCCTTCTCCATGTCTAGCCAGTAGTAGCCAACTTGTAGTAGTTTTCGAGCTAAAGTAAGACCATTCAAATGAGATCCACAAATACGTTCATGAAATTCTGATAATGCATGTTTAGACTCTTCAGTTTCTAGACACCTTATCAATATACTATCCAAACATCACCTAAACAAATCGTTAGCAATGATGACATACCATGAAGCATTTCGGGTTAGGTTATTTTTCTCATTACGAGTAAGATTTTCTGGGATAGTTTGGTCACGTAGATAAGAGTAAATGTGGCTCTAGCAGGATGAGTCATGTCTGATAATAGAATAGACTATCTGGGACTTAGGAGAATCATAGGCAGGGTAATGTAACTCTTCCACCAGGAATTCAAAACAAAAATTAGACTCTTGTAACTCTGGTATGGATGCCAAGGTGGCCATAGGATCTGCGACTCTCTTTGCTGATCTAGGAATCTGTTGGAATGATACAAAAGTAAAATACTTCTTGAGATCATAAACCATTCTCTTATAAGGCATCAGTTTCTCATCGTGAGTCTGATATCTATCATTGATTTGATTGATGATTAGCTGAGAGTCTCCATAGATGTGTAATTCTAGAACCTTCCATTCTATAGCCAACTTGATCCCATTTACCAGAGCTTCATACTCTGCAATGTTGTTTGTACAAGGGAAAAGAATCTTATAAGCCTTCGGGATTGAATAATTTTGAGAGTAATAAAAATGATTCCAGCACCGGAACCATTTTGAGTGAAAGACCCATCAAAGAACATCTTCCAAGATTGTTGAGTAAGGTGCATTATTGATTCATCTAAAAACTCTATATGGAGTAGTTGAGTGTCTTCAAGTGGAGCCTCAACAAGTTGATCTACAATTACTTGTCACTTGATGGCTTTGTAGTCTATATATTCAATATTAAACTTTGTAAGAACCATGACCCATTTAGCCAATCTTCCTGTAAGTGTTTCTTTGTTGAGAAGATATTTGAGCATATCAATCCTAGCTACTAGCTCGATGGAATGTGCTAACATGTAGTGTCTCAATTTTTGTGATGCAAAGACCAATTCCAAGCATGCTTTTTCTAATATTATAGTTCATTTCATAAGACACCAATGTTCTACTGATGTAATATATAGCTCTCTCTTTTTTATTTTCATCCTGTTGTGCTAGAAGTGCCCCCAATGATGAATCAGTGGCTGATATGTATAAGATCAATGGTTTACCCTAAATTGGTGGCATCAATATTGGTGGATTGGATAGATATTCTTTGATTTGTTGAAGGTGTTGTTCACATTCTCGATCCTAGTTGTATATTACTCCTTTCCTCAATACTTTTGTGAAAGGTTGAGCTTTGTCTACTAGCTGAGAAATAAAGTGTCTAATTGATTGGAGACATCCCTATAAACTTCTCATTTGACTGATGTTCTTCAGAGGCAGCATTTCCATTATAGCTTGGACCTTCTCAGGATCAACCTCAATTCCCTTCTTTGAAATGATGTAGCCAAGTAATTTACCTGATGTCACCCCGAATGCACACTTTTTTGGATTTAGCCGGAGTTTGAATTTTTCCATTCTATCTAGTATAGGGCCTAGCTCTTGAATATGCATGGATCTCTTCATAGTCTTCACTAAAGTGTAATAAACATAGTCTTCCATATTCTTATGCATCATATCATGAAAGATAGTAGTTACTGCTCTTTGGTAAGTTGCTCCTACATTCTTTAGCCCAAATGGCATGACATTCCAGCAAAAGGTTCCCCATGGACAGGTGAAAGCTATCTTTTCTTTATCCCTAGGAGCTATTTTGATCTGATTATAGCCAAAGAATCCATCCATTAGTGAGTACATCTCATACCCAGTGGTCATATCGACTATCATATCAATATTTGGCAATGGAAAGTCGTCCTTCGGACAAGTTTTATTGAGATCTCTGAAGCCTATGCAAACCCTAATAAATTTTTCTTCCTTTGACATAGGTAGTATGTTTGAAATCCATTCCACATAGTCTATAGCTCTGATAAATCCAGCTTTCAGTAGTTTTTCTAACTCAGCCTTAACTAGTAGTGCCACATGAGGGTGCATCTTATGGAGTTTTTGGTTAAATGGTTTAACTCCTGGTGTGATAGAAAGATGGTGCATGATAAGATCAGGGTCTAGGCCTCGCATATCAGAGTACGTCCATACAAAGTTGATCTTCTTTTCTGAAAAGAGATGAGTGAAATCTTTCAATTCTTCTATTGATAGTGATTGAGCTACGTGAATGATGTGTGGTGTCTCTTGACTCCCAATGTTCACTGGCTGAGTTGGCTCTATCAATATAGAAGACCTCTCCTAGAAATGACTTGGCAATATATCAAGTATCTCACCTTTAGGCGCCTCAAAGAGGTTTTCACCCTTGGGTACATCCTTTATTTTCTCTTTTTTAGATTCTGAAACCACCACAATGTGGTTTTTTCCATCAGATCTTTTATTTTTATTTTTCTGATTTTTGCGACTAAGATACTTGATATCTCTTTCAGTCATGTTTTCACTTTGTTCGCTGGTGGAAGAGTACATGGGTTCAACTGCATTTAGGTAATAGGCTAGCGTATAGTCATTTGCAAAAGTAGGTACTTTCATGGGTTGGTCTTGTAGACTATAGTCAATTAATTTAGGATGTACCAAGGATAGAGCATTGATAGGTTCAAGGGAGTTCATGGTATTGTCATCATAACTGCGAATCAAAAAGTCAAGTTCTAGAAGACTACCTTGCATAAATGTCTCGAGACCAGGAAGAGTCAGCACATGATTATTAAAGTGCATGTTAATATTTAGTTAACATAATCCAATAGGCCTACTTGTAGCATCATTCTCTATGCCAGACTAGACTTCATATTGTGGTTCGACAGTAACAAGATTAGTAGACAGATTCTCATCATTTACATCAGAGTATTCAGAGTTTTATATTGAGTAGATATTGTCATAAATAGGACTGGTGTTAGAGTCATCAGAGTCATCGGATGAAGTTTCTGAGTCTTCTTCAAGTGGTTGAGTGAATGTATGTATTGTATCAACACCTACATCTTTAATGCTACAAGTTCCTTCAAGATTTGTCTCATTTATCATTGTTGACATGATCTTGATGGTTCTGTGACTCCCTGTCGTTTACTCCATTCAGCTTCCTCTGGACTAATGACTAGTTTTGCTTTTGTAGCTTCCAATTCTTCTTGTGTAGTCCCATACCTGATTTGTTCTATCTTTTTAGAGGGGTATATAATATATGAAAAAAAATTTGGTATTCTTCCTTCCTTTAGCCCTTGTTCATAGTCTTGTTGTCTTTTTAGTTTGATTTTCTGTATCTCCTTTTCTAGCTTTAAGCGCATCAACTCTTGAATGCCATATGTGATATCATGGGACTCTTTTGGAGTTTCTATACTGGATGTATCTGAGAGGTGATCTGGACCCCATTCATACTCATTTGAGTTAGTTTCTAAATTGTGTACTTGCTGCCTACCAGTGTATGTGACTGGAACTTTCAGTGGTGCAAACAATTCTCTGATTCTTTATACTTATTCTCTCATATCCTCTAGAAATTCAAATCCCTGTAGTGTTGTAGCTGATACCGTTGGAACTTGAGTACTGACTGTTTCTTCTCTCTTGATTGGTACTTCCTCTTGTTCTTTTCTACACTTTGCTTTTGTTTGTTGAGCGTCAACTTCCTATGATGTTGAAGGCGATATCCTTTTCTTCCACTTAGACTTAGAAGCATGTTTTTGGTCTGATGTTTTTTTTGGATTGTATCCCAGTCTAGCCTTATCATTTGTAGATTTTGTTTGCAGCTAAATTGGTTCAGTAATACCCTCTTGATGTTTGCTCAGGGGACCAATACCTGAATATCCCATGCGTTGAATCATTTTGTAGCGGAGACCATATTGGGTTGGGGAAATCTCACAATGTCGTACTTCCTCGTTTTGACTATCTTCCTTGAAAAGCTGCATAAGAACAACATCCTCTTCTATTTCATCTGCCAGGGAAGTAGAAGACTATACAAAAAGACCATCATATATGATATTTGGAGTTGAAGTTTGTGTTCTCATAGGCTTTGATGGTTTGCCCAATTGTTTCGGTGATGGAGGAAGAGAGACTAATGAAAGTACTGGTTCTATCTTGTATCCATCCATGCCAGTATTTGTAATCTTCAATTTCTTTTCTAAGTCCTTCATTAGAGCTTCTGGACTTTCATTTGTAGAGGCTGCCCTATTATGCATTACAGGGAAGATTTGTATCAGCAGGGATACTGACTTCAACTCCGTTATAAGGAAATTTTAAGCATTGATGGTATGTAGATGGAACTGCCTTCATTTCATGAATCCATGGCCTACCCAGTAAGCTATTGTATGAAAAAGGAAGATCAAGTACCTGGAAAATGACATCTTTCTATAGGTCCCACCCTATTTGGTAATGATACTAGACCTTTAGATGTCCTTTCTTCTTCATCATAGGCTTTAATTGTTATTTTCTTGGCCGGATTAATGACATTTTTAGAAAATCCTAGTTGTGTAAGCAGACTATAAGTATAGATATTCAACCCCATGCATCCATCTATCAAAACATGTTTAACTCCGTGTTTATGGATCATGGCTTCAATATGCAATGGATGGTTATGTGGATGATTTAGAGAGTTGTCATCTTTTTCAGAGAAGGTCAGATATTGAGGTTAAGTTAGATGACCCACCATAGACTGAAACCGATCAATATCTAAATCTTTTGGAATATTAGTGGTGAGCAATGCTTTGTCCAGGATCTCTTTATGAGCAAAAGAGATTTTAAGCAACTCAAAGATTAAGATTTGAGCATTTGTCCTCTTCATTTGGTCAACAATGCTATATCCAGAGGATGATGATAAAGTTAGCTATTTAAATTTATCAAATGTTGATTCTTTTTGTTTGTTTGACGAGGTTGGTATGTTTGATGTTGCTTGAGCTGGAGTTGAAGAACTAGCTCCTTGGAGAGTGACTTTCTTTTGAGAACGGGTTATAGCCTTTGCATATCGTGATTCATTTTGTTTGTCTTTGATTATAATCACATTGCAATATTCAGATGGGGAAGACTCAATCATGTTGATGATGTTGTCATTGCTGGTATAAGTGTAATTTATTTTGGCACCTCCTTTTGTTTTTGAGGAATCACCTTGTTCCTAAATAGGTAAAGGGTCCTTAAATTCTTTGTGATCAACATTTTTTGGGTGATTCCCGACAACAATTTTACCAGCGTTTATGAGATCTTGGATCTCATGCTTGAGCTTCATGCAGTTGTTTGTGTTATGACCTTTATTCTGATGGTAGTCACAGTATTCATTTTCTCTCCACCATTTTGGTTTGACTTCCAGATCATATGGCCTAGAATTATCTGGTAACATTATCAGGTTGTTTGCCAATAGGGTTTTGAAAGAATATTCGTATGATTCTTCCAGAGGAGTGAATTTGCGTCTAGGTTTTGAAAGCCACAGTTTCTCTTTGAACCACTCTTTTACTTTCTTCAGAGGATTTTCTGTTGTTGTTTCATCTGCTCTAAGTGCTTGTGTTCCAATAGCCCAGTTGAATATCGTGGGCTTTGAGTTGGTTTTAATAGTGTCTACTACTCCGTCATTAACAATGTTCTTGTTGTTGTCTTCACCATACTTCCAATACTTGTTCTTCTCTTTAGAGCCACATCTTGGTTGTGTTTCTTTCCAAGGTGAGATATCTCCTTTCTTTATAAGCACATCTTCCATTCGGATAGCATTATCTACCATTTTGTTAAATGATGGGTGCACTTGCATTTGGATACTATATTTAAATTTAGGGATCAAATTGTTGACGAATATATCCATTTTCTCATAATCTGGAATAGGCCATGAATACTTAGAGAACATCTTTCTCCAACGTTGGAGGAAAGTGAGAAAAGGCTCCCCTATTTTTTGTGTGGTATTGCAAAGTTTGATCATAGTAATAGGATGTCGAATTTTATAGGAGTATTGTTATAAAAAAAATTGGATTAGTTCTTCAAAAGTTTTTATTCCCTTAGGTAGACTTGAGAACCATTCCATAGCTTGTCCTCCCAAACTCCTTGGAAAAAGGCACATGAGATATGTTTGTTCGTGCATGAACTCCATACATAAAGCGATAAATTCTCTGATATGGTCCTAGGGATCTAAGTTACCATCATATTTGTCAAATTTTGGGATCTCAACTTGTGAAGGAAATGGAGGCATGTATAAGTTTTTGTCAAACGGAAATGGGCATATTGTCTCTAGAGAATATTATTTTGGGGACTTATCCTTATTTTTTAGTTCTGTGATCTCAGTTTGCAAGGCTTTTAATTGTCTATGTACCATTATTATAGGTGATTCTTCCTTTTTAGTAATGAGAGTCTGAACATCATATCCAGTAGGAAGTTTGGCACCTTGTTTTGCTAGTTCTAGAAAATAGTCTTCTTTTTCTCTAGCCATGATAACCTTCATCATTTTTTGGAAATATTTATCCTTTTGACATCTATGAATATCTTTTTCTAGAGGTTCAGAGTCTTCAAATTCACTTGATGAGGAATCATTGTCGATATCATGAATACTGAGGTTGTCTTTGTTATTTTGTTCTGTTCTAGGTATAGTGAGAGAAAAAGGTTCATCATAAACTGGTATCTCTGATGATGAAGGTTTATTAGTCAGAGGATCCTCTTTGTAAAATGGATTATCTTTATATGAAAAGGGTTTCCCTTTGCCTTTGGCATCTTTCTTATGAGAACTCTTGGTTTGAATAGGCATTTTTATTTATTGGTGTGACCTAAAAGCTATTTGTGATGCAGAAGTCAAGATCAAATTCAGAGCTAGTTGTTCGGTTAACGTATTGTTTGAGAGAAGCAACTAAGATTTAGTCTATTTTTAGAAATGATCTATCCTATATAATACATTTATCTAAGTTGATCTGAGAGAAGCTAGTAAGACTCAGTCTGGTTTCAGGAATGATCTATCCTGTATAAGACGTTATCTAAGTGACTTAAGTTTGATAAGTAGTTGATTGAACTAGCTGAAAGATGATCGACCAAATCGTGCAACACAAATGGAAGAGGTACACTGTCTTGATTTGTTTATGCTCAGGATGATGATAACGAGTATGATGCTCATTATAGACTATTTTAGGCAAGTTTGATTGTTTTGGACTGACAAAATGATTGATCCGTACGATAGGTTTTACAGGACTAGGAGACAATGTGCTCGCTTCAGGATAATGACAATACTATTTCGTACAAGTTGCTACCTAGTACCATATGACAGATGGGTATGTCTGGAATGATAGACTGTTCAGTGCAAAATTTTATCGTACGACACAGGATGTAAGGTTAAACGACAATTCTCAGAACCAGACGAGAGACAATCAGGGATCATACAACACAAGATGGAGGCTCAAACGGTAGATTGTTAGGACTGATGGAATATCATATGACATAGAATATGAACCAGGATGATAAATAAGAAGACTTGTATGACTATTTTCTAGACCAAGGCAAAATTTTGGGTTTTCAATGACTGAGTATGACCAAATTTGAGATGGACTGAGTTTTTGATCAATGACTAACGATGAGAAGTTTAGGGGTGAACTGAGTTTTTGATAGCTAAGGTATACTAGTTTGTGACATGGATAGAGTTTCGACTAGGATGAACTAGTTTTGGACAGAGTTTCGACTTAGGATAGACTATTTTTGACATGGACAAAGTTTTTGATCACTGAGTTGTTTCTTGTTTTCTCCAGTTTTGGTATTCTAGTTTTAGTTTGAGGGATGAAAACATAGAAAACACATAATATGAATAATAACTCCAATCACAACATGCAAACCCTACAGAATTTGGTGAGAGAAGAAAACCTTTGCTTGTAGACTCAGGTACACACCCAATAGCTAATCAGAATATGACCATTGAGTCTCATGCAATGGATTCTCAACATCGTATTAGCCAACTCCAAACACTAATGGGGGCATGAAATGACAAGTATCTTGGGAGAGTTACTATCTCTCTTGCACAAAGATTATCTCCCCTTTCGGAGGTGAACCAGGTAGCTTCTAATTTTAGTTGGAACTAGTAAGGGGTCAGTTCGGTGCGTCAAGGTATAAACTCAATTAAGAGATCTCCCAGCATTGAAAACCAAGGTTTAATATACCTAAAGGTACTGAGGAGAGCTATTCCCGAGCACTGCCGTTGACTTGATTTTCATCAAATCATATTTATTTTATAGTGGGTTGGATTACTTGGTTTTTAGTCATTCCCACTTGGGTCGTTCCCCTCTCACCGGCCGTAATGGCTATAGAGTTATTAGCTCCTCGGGAGAGCAGGCCCGCTAAAGATGTACAAATCTCAAACTTAAAGAAAATGCCTCATGGGTCTAGATTTCTGATTGTCTATAAAGACAAGAGCATACTCTCCTTCCTCTTGGAATTTTCTTAAAACATGAAATATAGATTTGTTCTTTAAGAAGATAGCAAGTTAGGTGCCTAAAAAAAATGAATTTTATGAATACACAATGTTTGCTTGAATCTCCTTAGGCAACTTGCAAAAACAATGAATCAGTAGTCATATTGTCTGTGTGCAACAAGCATAGTCTTTGACAAGTGTTTTGAAAAAAATTGATTAGGCTGTGAAAATTCTTCAGATAAATAGATAACTAACTAGGGTCAGCGTCAGTGTAATAAAAATTGAACAGAAGACCTGAAGAATGAAACTTGTTTTTTAACCCAACAGAATACAGAATCGTTTGACAATTCTCACCGACTCATGCAATAATTCATATAGGATTGTACGATAATTGAATTTTGTTATTCTGGCATATAGGAAATGTCGTACAATAATACGTAGAAACTGTATGGAAGAAAATACGAAAAAGTCAAAAATCTGAAAAAAAATAAAAATAAACAGTTAGTCATGGAGGCCGAAAAAAAAATAGTCTTCTGCCCCATGGTGGGTGCCATAAATGTGTGTTTGAAAAAGTGAAATAAGTCTGATAAGCTGCAAGACACAACACTTTAACTAAGTCATTACATGTATGGTTAGACAGATATAATCATGAATATGAAAACCATAACAAATCGACTAATTGTCTTCTAAAAGATGTGAGTATAAGATTGCTCTCAAATAGTTATAAGCAATACTAGTGACTAGACTACACCAAGACGAAGGATTTAATCTATATGAGCATGATATTAAGCTAAATGGATGCAAGATGGATGAAAGATTCAAGCAATATGAATTCAAAAAATCATGGATTCAAGCAATATGGATAAAATAAATATGCAAAAAGCTAAACTAAGATGCAATAATCTCAAAAAGCAAGCACAATATATTCAATGACTCCTGAACAAAAAGTGTATAATAACAAATCTCCAGGGTGTTTTGAATGAGAGATGAAGGCTAAATTTATAGAGAATCACAAGAGAGATCAAGAAAAATCACAATTTAGGATAATTGAAATAATTGAGAAATCAGATTCAGTTAACATTGAGATAGATTCCAATTATAGTTTAATTGAAATGTGTTCAGATTATAAGTTTGAGTTTTCATTAGAGATATAATTCAATTAATTCCATGCACTTGAGATAAAAATAGGTAATTCTTTAATTTATTCAAGAAAAGAGTCTTTTCAATGCAACTGAACTTCTTTTCTCAAAAACTTCAGGTTCCAATTTTAGAGAATGATTAAATTCCTTTTAATTGCTTTTCTGATTTCAAGTTCTCAATTTAGAAGAAAGAAATAATATCTCAAGTTTGATTTCTCTCTCAATTCAATTCTTTTATTTTATTTTTAATTTAACTCTTGCTTTGCATATTGATTCCTCTCTTGTGATGAATTAATTCTTTTTTTGCATGATTAAATGGCAAATTTATTAATTAATTAAATATGCTAGGATATTTAATAAATTAAATAGGATAATTGATCAAAATGATATTCTTGGAATGATTTAATTAATATTGAGTTATTGATTTGTCATGTGACATTTGATGATTAAAGAATTAATTAATGTGCTCAAGATTGATTTAATTTCCTTTGGTTAGGACCTTGGTGATGTTGTCGAGATTAGGGGCCCATGGTTTAGATGACCATTTTTAGGGTATTACAACTGCCTCAAGTTTAAGCTCTGGGTTTGGTAGTCTACTTGCAAGCCTTGCATTGCCTCACATTCAACTATATGAACAAGTCTACAAGCTACCTCAACTTTCTTTCCAACCAACCGGTACATAACCAGGTCTTCTTTGATCAATAGGTTCACAATTTATCTTTGATACCACTTGACACATACAAGGTAGGGATATCTAATGAAGGACATCCTTGCCTTGTAGCCTATAACACAAAACACCATGCAAGGTTTTGGTTCCCAAAACCACAGATTGGAAAACTTTGCCAAATCTCCTACTGATTTCTCAATCAGCCTTAGCAAACAAACAGGAATGGTCAAAGACCAAATTCCTCTGCACTTTAGGCTCCACTAGACCTAGGCAAGTATACCTTAATCTCCAAAGCACAAAGAGACTTCTTTGTAGTGAATTTAAACTTGTCAGTTTAGCTGTTTGCGAGAATGGCAAAAATGTTTCCTGCAACTATGCTTTATTATGTACCTTTAACTTCCTTTAATCTAAAAACTTGTATGTAATTAATAGTGAGTGAATGCTTATAAAATAATGTTGTTGGAACCTTAAGTAATTATGAAAAAACAATACTGATAGGAATAAGAAGTATGTTTCCTTGATGAGGACCTTATGCACACCAAATTTACTCATAGAAAACTAACAATAGACCAGTGCCTTATCTGACAATTTATATTTTACTTATTGGACGAATATTTGTAATCAACTTTGGAGATAGTTTGAAAACTCACAAATATGCAAGACTATCAATGCAATGGTTTTATTATGTGTTGCAAGAATAACAAAAACAATTATGTTTCCTACATAACATCATGTGATGGCACATTGCAGTAGATCTTAATTAGATCTATCCAAAGAACTTGACTCATCAACACCATGTAACATAAAATGATCTGAAGGTAAAGACAACAATTCTTATATATTAATTTTGGAATAAAAAGGTATACAAAAGTTATAGACTCATAGGTGCTTCATGATATTCTTTCTCACACAACATGACTTTTCATTTCTACAGACTTGCTTTACATAACACTACTAGTCCCAACAAACAATCTGAAAGATAGGAGCTTGTAAAAATGTGTCCTTTCCTTGTATACAAAAATGACTCCCTATACATATGTGACTCAAAAGACACAAATGAAAGGACACACCCTCTCATTAGTACAAACTAAAAACTGACAAAAACCTAACTAATAACTCCCTAACTACTAGAACAACTAACAATATTAACAAACATATTACAATTGACATAAATTAACTCTGGCCATCTAGGACCAAACCACATTTTTGAATATGCCAAAGGTAGGCCTCATCCTTGTAAGTGCTGGAGTTGAAGATGATATCCCGCACTTCCATCTCTATAGTCACAAAGTTTTTCAACTGGTCCACTATCTTTGCCATGTCCAAAGTGTCAACCTGTGAAATACCTAGGGAAACATTAAGTAATGATTGACATTTAGTAATCCATACATTCTTGTCCTTAATCTACCTTGTTTCATCCATCACTTTTGGAATATTGTGCTGCACAATTTCCTGACAATCATCATATTCAACCTTCAGGTCTGTATCAAACTTCTCGTGCTTTTTTATCAGTCTTTGGATTTTCTCAGTAATTGTACTGTCTACCTCACTAGCCTTCTTATCCTGCCAGAGCATATGTAATCTGTCATAAATTCTCTTATGTGACAAACTATTATCCATATTCTTATGGTAAATTGTCCAGAAGTCTTCAAGAACTCCATTTAACTTTTCAAATATTTTTGACAATAAGATACATGTTGTGTCTACCCTTATGTTCTGCATTTTCTCTTTCAACTTTTTATTCTCTTTATGCAATTCCTTACACCTCTTCTTCAATTTTGATTCATCTGTTATTTGGGGTACAGGCTGACCTCTACTCCTCAAGAGCTCTTCATACAATGACTTGTATTTCCTTGTTCTTTTGCCAACATCTTCATTTGTGCCTTATTTAATTTGGAAATATCAATCCCCATATCCGCTTGACCATGGGATCCACTTCACCAACCTTTAACTTCATCATATGAACAAAGGCCTTGTCCACATCTATAATCTTTGGCCTCTATTAGGGATTCCACAGATACTGAGAGGGGGGGGTGAATCAATATCTGACCGGTATATAGAATTTCTTAACTTAAAACATGCAGAACATAATATAATAGTGTACCAGTGTGCAAGAAATAATACAATAAATAGAATCAAGAACATCCACATGAAAAGAACACCATAACACAAGATTTTAACGAGGAAACCCGGTGTGGGAAAAACCTCAGTGGGATTTGTGACCCACAATATTCACTCACTAGCCAATAAGAGAATATTACTTACAATAGGGGCCTGCACATGCAGGAAGGCCAACTGCCTAGAGCTCACTGCTCAATGGGAAGTCTCACTGACTTACAATAAGGATTATACAAATCCAATATCTTGTACTACTTTACAATAGCATCTTCAATGCCAGATTCAGTACCGGTTCCTGCTCTGTTCTTTACATATACCCTTTAACCTATGTTTCGCACAATAGGTCTACCTAATATTTTTTTTTTTTTTTGCTTACATCTCATATATCAAATGTCTACAATGATCTCTTTTATATATAAGAGTCATTTTACAATCTGCCAAGTCGGCTTACACATTTTTACAAAAATAAACAAAATAAAATAATACAAAATCTTGTCAACCTCTGTGTCGGTATACTTCCTTTCTTCTATGCCGATGTCGGTTTCCTGAGTGCTGGTGTAGAGTGTGATCTACTGATGCCGGTATAATGCTTTTGCCAGTGCCATAAGATTGCAAGATTGCCATCAATGACAAAAAATTCAATCACATACAATGTCTCATTGGAGTGTGCATATGCCAACAATATCCCCCTTTGGCATTGATGGCAACACTCATGAGAAATTTCAAAAATGATCCAAAAATGTGAAGTCCAAAAATGTTACCAAAAATGTGTGAGCTCCCCCTAAGCATATGATTCCTGTGATTTGAATTTTCTCATCCTACTACTCCCCCTTTAGCATCAATGACAAAGGTTGTCAAGATGTCACTAGAGTTTGTAGTTTCAACCTTGTAACTAGGTAGTTACAATATGAAAAAGATCTCCCAAAATCAAGTTTATACTATCCATAAACTTTTTGCTATCCTTTATTGTTGTCTCTGTTCTCTTCACTATACCGGTGAGATGCTGCAAATGCTCTGCCGGTGTTTTGCTTCCCTGTATTAGTGCCTCAGATACTTCCTTCCGTAGAGATGCTAGATAGTCCAATCTTGGACTTAGTTTTGATCTCAAATGCTTTGCCTTTTTTACTATTCTTTCTTTCTCTCTTTCTAATTTAAGTAGTTCTTCCTCAAAATTTGTTATCTTCTCCTCAAAAACTGATAGTGTATCAGGTGAGTTGACAAAACTATCTGCAAGTTTATTGATCTCATCCTGTACCTTGCTCATTTTCTTGTCTATATCTAAAGTCAAAAAGTTTGTTTTATAGGTATATTTGTACAAATTTTTGTACTCTTTCAATAAATTACATAATTCCGGTAGAAGTGTGTCAAAATCTCTGTTACACTTCTTTATTTGCTCATCAAAGAATTTCTGTTTGTCAACTTCTACTTTATCCTTCACTAACTCTTCTTTTATTTTCTCAATGTTTTCTGAGATATATTTACACAGTGTATTCAGTTGTCCTAAAGAATCTTTGTTGTCTATATTACAGTTGGGAGCAATTACCTTCAAAATTAGTATGGTATCATCTATTGCTTTGTAAGCTTGTGAGCTGCAGTTGGTTATTTTCTTGATAGAATCTAGTAGTACCTCAGTCACATTAGTTGATTTGAAGCTTGATGACGAATCAACAATCTGAGTACCAGTGGAAGTAACCAAGCTTGTATTGACCTATGGTAGGTATGTTTGTGTCTGCATTTCTTTAAGCAATTGTTTTTCACTAGTTGCCGGTGGTACTATTTCCTTATGTACCTGTTCTTGTTGTTGTTGTTCCTATTTTGGAGCCTTATGCTCTGTTTGTTCCTCTGTTTGTCGCATTGCCTCAGTCTGTGTCTAAGTCTCTACCTTTTTTTCTTTATCTTCTGCCAGTTTCTCCTATGAGTTATCAGTTTCCTCAGCTACCGGAGGCTCACTAGCCATATCAGTCTTATCTGTTGTATCTTTGTCTACCACTATGTTGATCTTTTGAGTGTCAACATCCACAGTATATAAGACTTCAGGATTAGGATTATCATCCTCTACACCCATACTCTCAGCTGCCGGTTGATCTTTAGTAGTTGTTTTTTTCACCGGTGAAGTAATTAAAGGAGGTGGGGGTAAGTTGTCTCTAACCTTGATACTAGGTGGTCCACCAACTTTTCCTTTACTCTTGTCTCTATCTTTCTGATAAACTTTTATGGGTTTGGGGTTCCTGTACTCTTCTTGTTTTTCTTTCTCAACTAGGAATATATCCCATCCATTTTCTGTCTCCTTTGTTACCTCATTAACTCTTCCTACCATTAAAGCAACGTGCTGGTGTGCAGTAGAAAATACTGTCCGGTTTGCTTGAGCAATTAGGTCATCAATTTCTTGGGGAGAGTTTACTGGATATATAGCAAGTAGCTTTGCAATCTTTATTTTCTTATCCAGTTCTATTATTGCTTGTCTTCTTGCTTCTAGTCTTTTGAATAGTTCATCAAGGATTTCATTGACTATTTCCATCAAAAATTTCTTATACATATCCATATGTAATATAACACTATTTTCAACTTGCTCTTTTTCATTAGCTATTAAGGTGTCATATATTTTCTCTATGTTCTTCAATTTACCTTCCTCTGTGATTTCATTCAGTAGTATATCAAGAGGGGCCAAGTTTTTGTTTGTCCTTTTCTTCTTCTTAGGTGTTAGTTTCTTCTTTGGTGTAGCCTTTCTTACCAGAGACCTCACTGCTTGTTGCTTTTTCCTTGTCCTCCTGGGTGAGGGTGTAGTTGCTGGTGAGGGATCTCTTTTTCTTACAACACTTTTGAAAGTTGCAGGCATGTCACTCCCTAAAGAAGTACCTACTGGTGATAGGTGAGTTTCAGGTTGTGGAGCTGCTAACTCATCCTTTGTTATACCGGTTTTCTTCAATACATCTTCTTTGATGGATTTTGCTTGTCTGGAACCTTTCCTTACAACTGCCTCAACCTTTTTCACTCTTTTATTTGATTGTATTTGGCTTTCAATGGTTTTTGCACTACCAAATACTTCTTCCTTAGGTTCTCTGGGGGCTTCCAGAAGTGCTTTAGCATATGTTTCAACTATGTGATCATCTGTTTCATAGCCCATCTCGGTTACCCAAACTATTCTTGGGATGATTGCTTCCATCTAGATTTCATCTTTCTTGATGACAAAGCATATTTCATCTTTGTATTTGTCTACAATCTTCTGTGATAACCTTATTCTTTTCTTCATTTTGGCCTTTAATGCTTGAAAAAAGTCATGAATATTGTTTTCCTTGTTTTCACCCATGTTATTGAGTAGTTCTATTAATTGTTTGCCTATAGGTATATCATATCCAAGTTCTTTGTAACCTATACCGGGAACCTGTTTTGTTATGTCTAGCATCAGACATACTAACAGATTTCCAAACCTGAAAGTTCCTTTCTTGTCCTTCTTGATCTTTCCAAGGTTGTCAATTAATTAATCTTTTAACCACTCACATATATCAATTTTTGCATTATCTGTAACCATGTCATAAGCACTCTTAATGCATAAGCTTGAAACTAAATTAAGTCTATTTGCATGAGTAGCTTTGTATCCTAATATCATGCTGATGAATCTCACATTGATATCTATTACATCATTAACTCTCAAGGACCTCTTGTTGAATGTTGCACCAATTAGGTTTATAACTAGGTCATTGGATACCTTCTTGGTTTTATCTGGTCTTTTATCGGTTGTTGGTAACCCTATGACAACTTTCACAATTTCCTTAGTGATTTTGTGGATTGCATTCAACCAGAAAAACTCACCATGTACCCTGCTTAAGACTATCCTAATCACATCCTTTGGAAATTTAGGAATGCTAAGGATCTCTATGAATCCTAGGGTCTCAATGATCTTGTGTTCATCTTTTACATTGCCGGTTTTATCACATATCACAGTTTTAAACATGGTTTTAATTTCTTCATCTCCTAACTCCTCAATGTTGTAGTGGATGTACATTTTGGGGTCTTCAGCATAAACAAATCCCTTAGGAATTTGAGAAAAAGCACCTAAGGTATCATCTTTCTTTTCTATCTTAGGAACTAACTGAAATATGGGCCTAGGTCTTTTTATCACTTCAGCAATAGTAGGGTTTGCTATATATTCAATTGCAAAGGTGGATGCCATGATTAAATACCTTTTACTGCCTTAGGATGGATGATTGTTTGGAGTGTTCTTGCTTCTTGCTCAAAATGCCTTAGCTCAGAATCTTCGCACTCTTCGTAAATTTGAAATCTCGGTGAAATGAAAATGGAGCCAAAACCTTAACTTTATAGTATCTATTCACCATCTACCACATTAATTGCATGCCGGTTAAGTATTCACTTAACATTGTTTGTTGGTAATAAGTAATTTCCAACTTCTTATCTCTAACCGAGGGAATAATAGCACATGTGTCATTAGATTGCCAAACCCTCAAGGAAATTTTCTTCAATTTGATGAAGAACTTCCTGCCGATGGAGCACTACTCTATTTTTCTAGTGAAGCATCACTCTATTCTGTCAGTGAAGCATTGGTTGGTTCTACCGGTGGAGGAGTATTCACAATATTTAGATCAACTTTTCTAATCCATTGTTTTGAGAATTCTTGCTTAACCTCTTCAACTTTTTCTTTACCTTTCAAGCTAGAACTTTTGTTGTCTACCGGTGTTCCTTTACTTCTGCAGAATTTAGCAATATGCCCAATCTTGTTACATGCATAACAAGTTACATTATTTTTCTGAATAGCTTTCCCATAACCTATGCCAGTTTGTGTTCTACATTGATTAGATAAATGTCCAAATCTTCCACAAATATAACATCTCACATTCATTCTGCAGTTTTCAGAATTGTGACCTACTTTGTTGCATTTAGAACATTGACCAGTGGGTGTGTTGATATTCTGATAATTTCTAGATCTACATTCATTTTCACTATGACCATACTTATTACAGTTAAAGCATTTTCCATTGAATTTATAAGCATTAGGTTGTCTTACAGGTTTGCTGTGATCTTGAGTATTTGCAGTACCGGAGATTTCACCAACTTCAAAGCCAATTCCAGAAGTGTCACCTTTAGGTTTTTGATTCTTCAGCAAGGTGCCAAGTTCCTCTGAGCTTTTCTTGAATTTTTCTTCAGTTTCTAGTTCTCTTTCTAAGACTTCTTTTTGTCTCATCAGTTCATTTGAGTCATTCTGAGTATGCATCAGATCTATCTTCAACATGTCATTTTCATAGCTAAGTCTTGTGTTCTCATTTGCTGCATCACTTAGTCTTCTGGTCAATTCTTCTTCATTCTTCTTCCTATCCTCAATCTCTTTGGAAAATCTCATAGTCATATCCTGCATCTCACTCTTTGTTGTCATGATCTCTTGTTTCAACTTGCTTATCATATCATTAAGTGATTCATTTTCATCATTCTCATTTTGCAATTTTTCACAAAGTTCTCTTCTCTTATTTCTTGCAATAGTAAAATTTTCTTGAAGTGCCTGAATGATATCCTAAGCTGCCCTTAAATCATTTTCTAATTTGATATTTTTCAAATTTTCTACATCATAGTCTGTAAGATCTCCTTCAAGTTGCTTCATCAGATTTTCCATCTTTACCAGTGTCAAGATCTTCCTCAAGGTGTTAGGCTTCTGAAAAAAGAGGACCAGGCTCTGATACCAATTGTTAGGGATTCCACAGATACTGAGAGGGAGGGGTGAATCAGTATCTGACCGGTATATAGAATTTCTTAACTTAAAACATGCTGAACATAATATAACAGTGTACTAGTATGCAAGAAATAATGCAATAAACAGAATCAAGAACATCCACATGAAAAGCACAGCATAACACAAGATTTTAATGAGGAAACCTGGTGTGGGAAAAACCTCGGTGGGATTTGTGACCCACAATATTCACTCACTGGCCAATAAGAGAATATTACTTACAATAGGGGCCTGCACATGCAGGAAGGCCAACTACCTAGAGCTCACTGCTCAATGGGAAGTCTCACTGACTTACAATAAGGATTATACAAATCCAATATCTTGTACTACTTTACAATAGCATCTTCAATGCCAAATTCAGTACCGGTTCCTGCTCTGTTCTTTACATATACCCTTTAACCTATATTTCGCACAATAGGTCTGCCTAATATTTTTCTTTTTCTTTTTTTGCTTACATTTCATATATCAAATGTCTACAATGATCTATTTTATATATAAGAGTCATTTTACAATTTGCCAAGTCGGCTTACACATTTTTACAAAAATAAACAAAATATAATATAACAAAATCTTATCGGCCTCTGTGTCGGTATACTTCCTTTCTTCTGTGCCGGTGTCGGTGGCCTGAGTGCCAGTGTAGAGTGTGATTTGTTGATGCCGGTATAATGCCTTTGCTGGTGCTATAAGATTGCAAGGTTGCCATCAATGACAAACCTTTCAATCACATACAATGTCTCATTGGAGTGTGCATATGCCAACAACCTCTTCTTTAGAGGATAAAGGTCCCATTGAAGCATAGCCTCATCATCTAGACCATATCTTGATCCAATAAAAATATCACTTACACCCTGAATGTCTAACGTGAAATCTTTCTTATCTGAATGCAATAGGCTATCAAAAATAAAAGATGCACTAAGGTCCCAACCTGGAAAAAGAATGATTCTTGCCTCTACAAGAAGTTGCCTTCACCTTTGAGGGGTCATGCCTTCTAACTCTAAATTAATCTCCGCCTTCAAATTTCTGAGCATTTCTACGTCATTCTCTGGTGTCACATTTGCCATTGCTTCTCTTAACCTCTTTCCTTTAAAATGATAGAAGAAGGACTTAAACTCCTTTGACCTAATAAATTCATCATTTGACAGAAAATATGTATGCTCTTCTAGCCTAAGATCCAAATCAACATTCATCCTTGCAACAATTTGGTCCTGTGCTTTAGGTTTCTCTTCCTTTTCAGGAATTTTAAATCTTGAGATAGCCTCATTTTCACCTGATTCACTTTCAACTTCTTCTTCTTCCTCCATCTCCTGCAATCTCTATCTTTTTTCTTCCAATTTCTGATTCAAATCCTAAAAAATTTGCATGGCTTCTTCAAAGTCCTTGTTTCTGAAGATATCCAAGGCTTCAATATGCTCATGAAAGTAATCACCAAGATTCTACTTTTTTCTGCTCTGGTGTATATAGCCCTCCGGGTCATAATTTTTCGTGGTTGTGTGCTCATAGAAGATCTTCTATTAACCTTATGTCAATAACTTCATATGCCTTTGTTGATACAATGGTAAAATCACCAAAATTCAGAGTTCCATGTATATAGACTTGCTTGTGTGCACCCCCAAAATGATGTGCATTAGAGACACTCATTTGTCTCACAATCTCTAGGTAAGCAATTTGGTCTGGCGCAGGCTTTGGTAGCACATAGGGAGCACCTTCAAGTCCAAAAACCCTAACATATGAGAAGTCTTGGCATACGTACCAATCACCCCAATTATGATTCACCCTTGTATCTCCATGCTCATGGGGTCTAAAAAATCTTCTAATTTATTTTGAAAATGATTCATCACAAGAAACCCCAAAAGCTCTATATAATGGTTGAACAAAAAACTCTTCAAATTTGACATAATGGGATCTCATGAACTGAGAATCCCACAATGATACCCACAATTGTATTGGCTGCTCCTGCCCATCTTTACCATGAACATTTAATTTCAATTCTTCAAGCCACAACCCTATGGGTCATCCATAAAACAAGATAATATGCATAAATAATGAATAAAACTTAAAAGACTTATCAAGGTTATTTTGAAGATTTAAGAAACCCTCATGCATTTTTTCCACAATGTAGGCAATATAGTCAAATTGTCTTCGCTCATGCATTTGTGTATCTACAACAAGTAGTAAAGGTCCTATTCAAAATATTATTTGAAAATGTTGATGTCGAACAGGGGCCCATCTTCATCTATCAACTTCCCTTTCTCAGCCTTATGTATGGCCAAATTCCACCCATTGTATACAGTATCCATCTTTGTATATTCTTCTTCCAGCTTCTCAAAAGACAGAGGTACATTAGATTTGAAACCAAGACCAAAAACTTCATGAATGGTAGCTACTAAAAGATGGATGAATCCATTGCCATTTGGTAATTGGATACATCTTTTCATTGAATTATAAGCCCTAGCCAGTGTTTTCAACAATTGAATATTTACAAAGACATTAGGGACCACTAGCTTACCCAATCCAGTCATCCATGGGTTTGAGATTGGGGTCAAATTTCTCCTTCATGAGTAATGATATAAGAACAATTCATGGCCTCTAACCCTGGTCTAGACATCACCAATTTCCTTAAAATCATCTTCTAGCTGGTCACGAATAGGCAAATTATCCTTAAATCTTCAGGACTTGGCTCCTGGTGAGCTCATTTGGTCAATCATGTCTTGATTTAACTTTTTCTTCTATGCACTTTCTCTACCTTTAGACTTCTTTGAGGCACTCTCAAAAACCTCAGTGACCTTACTCTTATGTTTGGAACTAGAACCCTCCATATTTGAATCCCTCAAGCTTTCTAAAATTCAATTTTTTGCAGTTTAGTTTTGCTTCAATCTCTCTATTCGCTTCAATCTGTTATGAAAATTCCTTATACAAACTTCCATATATATATTTAATACATCAAGAGAATTTACTCAATTGAAATGGTTCTATGAATTTCCTCATGCAAACACAGACCTATCCATTTCTTGCATTTAATAATGGTGGGTGGATTCGTTAAAATTAAATTTTGCAACAGCTAGTTGGCATAACTCTTCCTGATGATTCAATCACTTGGCACCACCCATCTTTTTGATTGGCATAGGTCTACTCGATCACTCCATTGGGCATCAGCATAACTCATTTTCTCTCATTTTGATGGTTATAGCCTCCCCAATGGCTTTGCCTTCTAGCTAGGTTCTACTTTCACCTTTATGTCACATCGACGTAGGTCATTTTGATGTACCCTCCATCTATTCCTCCATGGCATTCTGCCTATTGAGTATTAGCATAGCTCTAAATATGTTCCTCCAATGGTTAGAAGTTATTCCGATGAGTCCTCCTTCATAGTCTGCCTCTCATCTGTTACATTAGGTCACCTTATCGGGTATCAGAACAACTCATTTTATGTTTCTCTAATGACCCAATGACATCGACCTCATACTTGTGTATCTTTTTACTTCTCCGATCTATCAACATACGTTTCCCTGATGAGATCTCCTTTCTCGCACCTATCTCTGCTTTCTCATTGGGTATCAGTGTAATGAAAAATGTCTCCTCCTGATGAGATGATGATATCCCGATGACTTTGACTTCGATTGGTGTAACTCATCCCAATCAAGTCTCCTTCTTTGTGCCTACCTTGTCTTCCTCATTAGGTGTCGACATAACCTAAAACACTTCTTCCCGATGGTTTAAGTTACCCCAATGACTCAATACTCTCCTCCCTTTGGTATCGCCTCATCGGGGTAGGTCAGGCCAATAAAACCGCCTTCACCACCTAGTCCATCGAGTATCGAGGTAGCATAAGATGACACTTTCTGATGACTCGATGACATCACCAACAAGTGTTCCACTACATCTAACATCAACATAAGTTCTACCAATAACCTCATCAGGTATCAGAGTAACTTTTTCTCCGTGCTTCCGATAGTGAATGTTATGCCGATGACTACACCTCCTTGTTATGATATTGGTTTAGCTCTTCCTAATGGATTACTAACTTGCCAAACTTCTTCCTGTCGATCGCATCCTGAGAAAATGCTATCGGACTCATCGGTGTGAGTTTTTTCAATCGACATGCACCTTTTTCTCCTTAGGCAATCTTATCAGGGTAACTTACGCCGATAAACATAATTTTATATTTTATGAAAAGAAGGCCTTCTTTCACAAATGTAACTTTCCACAACCATGCTAATGGACTTCTAAGGCACTGAAAAACATCTCTGAATGCACTCATGACCTTTCTTTTGTGATGAGCCCTAAAATGTGCTCTTGTAATGCAAAGACTATCATGATAAAGGTTATCACAATATCACCATACTTAATGTCATCCTTTAATATGCCCAGGTGATACTTGTTCATGTAGATTCAGGCTACAATTGGATTTCTCTGACACAAAAACATATCTCCTACACATGCAATCCAGCAGTAAATGCTCTTATGATGAAAATATACATATAAAACATCAATAGATAGCACAAAATATTTTAAAAAAAATATGTGCTAACACAAGGTACTGACAACCGGTAACACAATACAAGATCTAATTGGTAAATAGTTAAAGAGAAACCTAACTGGTAGAAGTAACACACGATATAACCAGTAACTAAATAAATCAATAATTATAACCATTTAATGAATTACATATGCCTTCAGTGGTTGCACATGTTAGACTACAACCCAGGATTACAAAACAATCCATACAACACAAATCTAAGATCCATAGATCTTTTGCTCAACAAATAGGCCTTCGATAATAGTCTGCACTATTCTACACTAATTTGGACCTCAGTCCCTTTAAACTTTAGTCCCCTGAACCAGAATCTCTCCAAAAACTACATCTTCACTTGATCTCTTCTATCTCCAACCTCTATCCCAAAATGAATCTCTAAACTTTCCCTTTATACCATCCACAAGTGCTAGCAACTCGATCAAGCCAGCCAAAGACCAACCGGTTCATGATGAAATGTGTAAATGATAATATGTCAGCCCAAATCACCAAGAACATCTTCAAATGCATAAAACTTCATGTGGTCCTCCGAAAACATCAGTGAAGGCCCAAAACAATATCACTCAATGATCTGTAAGTTACGGGAACCACCTGCAACCCAATTCATCTTTGCTACACACACAACAAGACCAACCAGTAAGAACATACCAATACCAGACTAATAACGAGATCAATGTCTCACCGGGATTAAATCCAAAATATTGGTTTGAACTACTTCGGCGCTCTTGCATCAGACATTCAGGCTTAATTACAAATTGAGTCCCATTACTTGATCTGGTTCGGTGATCTATCAGCAGGTACTTGCAACTACCTCAGGGGTTCGGTGGTCTGACTACAGATTCCAGTTGCCTCTCCATGGTGATCTACCAATCCAACCTGTAGCCTGCCTCGGTTCAATGATTTGTTCAAGTCTCCACCCACTAACTGCCTCAAGCTCTAGGTTCGGTGATCTACTTGAAATCCTTGCATTTCCTCATGTTCAATAATTTCAACAAGTCTTCAAGCTACTTCAACTTCCTTTCCAACCAATTGGTACATAACTAGGTCTTCCACGATCAACAAGTTCACAAACTAGCACTGATACCACGATGCAATTAAGGTAGGTAGATCCAATGAAGGACATCCCTACCTTCTAGCCTATAACATAAAACACCATGCAAGGTACCGACAACCGCTAACACAACACAAGATCTAACTGGTAGAAGTAACACATGATATAACCGATAACCAGATAAATCAATCATTATAATAATTTAATAAATTAAATATGCCTTCAGTAGTTACAGATGCTGGACCACAGCCTAGGATTGCAAAACAATACATACAACACAAATCTAATATCCACAGATCTTCTACTCGACAAATAGGCCTTCGATAATAGTCTACACTATTCTGCACTAATCCAGACCTCGGTCCCTCCGGACTTTAGTCCCCAGGGACCAAAATCTCTCCAAAAACTACATCTTTGCTTGATCTCTTCTATCTCTGACCTCTGTCCCAAAATGAATCTCTAAAATTTCCCTTTATACCATCCGCAAGCTATAGAAACTCGATCAAGTTGACCAAAGACCAACCAGTTCATGATAAAATGTGTAAATGATAACATGTCGGCCCAAATCACCAAGAACATCTTCAAATGCATAAAACTTCATGCGGTCCTCCAGAAACATCGGTCAAGGCCCAAAACCATATTGCTCAATGGTCTGCAAGTTATGAGAGCCACCTGCAACCCGATTCATCTTTGCTACATACACAAAAATACCAACCGGTAAGAACATACCAATACCAAACTAATACTGGGATCGATGTCTCACTGGAATCAAATCCAAAATTTTGGTTTGAACTACTTCGATGCTCTTGCATCAGACTCTCAGGGTTAATTTAAATGTGAGTCCTATCACTTGATCTGGTTCAATGATCTATTAGTAGGTACTTGCAACTGCCTCAGGGGTTCAGCGATCTGACTACAGATTCTAGTTGCCTCTCCATGGCAAATGGTGCATGAGCACCTAGCTTTTAACTAGTTTGTGGATGGTTTTACAAATTTTGGAGTGATTTTCCATATTTTGGATCAATTTTTGAATAATTGACTATTTAGAGGTCCACATGTGTGTTTGGTAGTCATTCGAAGGGTGATTGTCACCAAGGTTTGTTGGTTTTCTCAGATTTGGCCAATAAGCCCTTGTAAGCCTAAAATGGCATTATTTTGTATTGTGATGGAAAATATATTGTAAAGCCTCATTAGGCATTTGGTCATGTCATTTTGATGTTATTAAATCATCCTAGGAGGTTTAGTGAGTAGAAATGCATAAAAGGCAAAAATGCACATTTGAGCAAAAGTTGTCATTGTTGCTTGACAACTTTTTGCAACTTTTTGAGCAACTTTGCATTTTTGAGCAAATCGGTGGTTAGGAAATTGATGAGGAGTTGGTTATTACCAAGATGGAATATAAAATTCTCTTAGAATGATTGTACACAGGTTGGAAAAATCCAAGAGCAAGTTTGAATCAAATCTGGAGACAATTTCCAGATTTTGCCTTATATTTTATCATTTTTCTAGCAGCAGTCCGTACCAAATGGATTGACCTTGTTACTATTATTTCATGATGGTTTAGTGTATGTTATTGTGTTTCTCAGGAGGTGTTTGTATCTTTCCTTAGTGTAGGTTTGGTGTGTGTTTGCAAATTGTTTCTTACTACACTTCTCTTGGTCTGAGCAAGGGTTCAAGAAGCCCAGTCATGGTTCCAACTTGAAATCCCTTGAGTTTTTCTCAATGACCCTTGGGATTAAATTCATGGAACCCTTTTATAGTGTACATAATGGCTTGGAGGTTGTTTGGAAGCCACTTTCTATCATTTCTTAGGCGAGCTCTACCATAGCTCGGCAAGGAATATGATTGTCAACTTTCTTTTTTCTTGTAGAGATGAGCAGATGTGAATGTGCCAAGTGGTTGGAATGGAAGTGTGATGCATAGAAGAGTCTCAATGAAGAGGTGGAGGTGTGACAGAGTGGAGAGAGAAACAAACCCCATTGAAGAAGACTAACTTCTAAATCCTCAAGAGTGCCATTTTTGGGATCTGTACCAGTATAGACAAACCAGACAACCTACCCTAGTGGATCCAAAAGTTTGTCCAAAAGGGTACTTAGATCACCAAATTTTTTGGGGATTCCTTTGAATTTTTTTTGATCATTTGCCCAAAAATCGGCAAGGTAGGGCTAATTGGGGATTTAGGGCTACTAGGCCTAGAAAATAGGAAGAAGAGGGAGCGATGGGAAAATGGTGGAAAGCCAATTGAAGAACCTATTTAATGGAGTTGAAACACCTATAAGAAACCCCCTAAAACCCCTACAAGTATATGTTGGAGGTTGGATGATCTAATGGTTGGATTTACTCTAGTGAATCCTATCCATCCTTGAGAGCAACTGTAGAAAACAAATTGATAGGGAGCACTCCAAGGGAGTTTCGTTGTTTGACTTGTTAGATGGACAAGTGAAGAGTGTTGCAAACCCACTAAAAATTCCTTTACCCTACCTATTGAGTAAGGTGTAACTCTCCTATGAGAACCTCTCCCCATCAGCAATCTACTTGTCCATCCTGCAGCTTGCCTCAGTTCGGCGATCTATTCAAGTCTCCACCTACTAACTCCCTCAAGCTCAATCTCTAGGTTTGGTGGTATACTTGCAAGACTTGCATTGCCTCACATTCAGTGATCTAAACAAGTCTACAAGATGCCTCAACTTCCTTTCCAACCAACTGATACATAACCAGGTCTTCTTTGATCAAGAGGTTCACAAATCAGCTCTGATACCACTTGATGCAGTCAAGGTAGGGATATCTAATGAAGGAAATCCCCACCTTGTAGCCTATAACACAAAACACCATGCAAGGTACCAGCAACCGGTAACACAACACACGATCTAACTGGCAAATAGATAAAGAGAAACCTAGCTGGTAGAAGTAACACATGATATAATGAGTAACTAGATAAATCAATCATTATAACCATTTAATGAATTACATATGCCTTCAATGACTACACATGTTGGACCGTAGCCTATGATTACAAAACAATCCATACAAAACAAATCTAAGATCTGCAAATCTTCTGCTCAACCAATAGGCCTTCGGTAACAGTCTGCACTATTCTGCACTAATCTGGATCTCAGTCCCTCTGGACTTTAGTCCCGCTAGACTAGAATCTCTCTGAAAACTACATCTTTACTTGATCTCCTTTATCTTTGACCTCTGTCCCAAAATGAATCCTTAAAGTTTCTCTTTATACCATCTGCAAGCGATAGCAACTCGATCAAGTCCATGAAAGACCAACTGGTTCATGATAAAACATGTAAATGATAACATGTTGGCCCAAATCACCAAGAACATCTTCAAATGCATAAAAGTTCGCACAGTCCTCCGGAAACATTGGTGAAGGCCGAAAACAACATCACTCAATGACCCACAAGTTATAGAAACCACCCACAACTTGATTCATCTTCACTACACACACAACAAGACCAACCAGTAAGAACATACCAATACCGGACTAAAACCAGGATCGATGTCTCATTGGGATCAAATCCAAAATGTTGGTTTGAAATACTCTAGTGCTCTTGCATCAGACACTTGGGATTAATTGAAAAGTAAGTCCAATTACTTGATCTGATTTGGTGATCTATCAGTAGGTACTTGCAACTACCTCAGGGGTTCGGTGGTCTAACTACAGATTCTGGTTTCCTCTCCACAGTGATCTACTAGTCCAACCTACAGCCTACCTCACTTTGGCAATCTGTTCAAGTTTCCACCCACTAAATGCCTCAAGCTTAAGCTCTAGGTTCGATGGTCTACTTTCAAGCCTTGCATTCCCTCACATTCGGTGATCTGAACAAGTCTACAAGTTGCCTCAACTTCCTTTCCAACCAATCCGTATATAAAAAGGTGTTCTTCGATCAATAGGTTCACAAACTAACTCTGATACCACTTGACGTAGGTAAGGTAGGGAGATCCAATGAAGGCCATCCCTATCTTGCAACCTATAACATAAAACACCATGCAATGTACCAATAACTGGTAACACAACACAAGATCTAATCGATAAATAGATAAAGAGGAACCTAACTGGTAGAAGTAACAGATGATATAACTGGTAACTAGATAAATCAATCATTACATATGCGTTCAACAGCTACACATGTTGGATCGCATCCCAAGATTACAAAACAATCAGTACAACACAAATCTAAGATCCGTAGATCTTCTTCTCGACAAATAGGCCTCTGGTAATAGTTTGTACTAATCTGCCCAGACCAAAATCTCTCTAGAAACTACATCTTCACTTGATCTCTTCAGTCTCTGACCTCAGTCCCAGAATGAATCTCTAAATTTTCCCATTATACCATCCGCAAGAGATAGCAACTAGATCAAGTCGGCCAAAGACCAACCGATTCATGATGAAATGTGTAAATGATAACATGTCAGCCCAAATCACCAAGAACATCTTCAAATGCATAAAACTTCACGCGGTCTATAGTATCCGCAAGCGATAACAACTAGATCAAGTCGGCCAAAGACCAACCAGTTCATAATGAAACATTTAAATGATAACATGTTAGCCCAAATCACCAAGAACATCTTTAAATGCATAAAACTTCACACAGTCCTCTAGAAACATTGGTCAAGGCCCAAAAGAACATTGATCAATGATCCGCAAGTTACGGGAACCACCCACAACCCAATTCATCTTCACTACACACACAGCAAGACCAATCGGCAAGAACATACCAATATTGGACTAATGTCAGGATCAATGTCTCACTGGGATCAAATCCAAAATGTTGGTTTGAACTACTTTGGTCCTGCTGCATCAGGTTAAGACCAACTTCTGGATAAGATGAATCATGATTGTTGGATCAAATCACCATGAAGAGTTGCAAAGATTTTTCATCAATGATAACCCCAAAAAAACAATCAACCACTAGAAGTCACCTGAAATCACCGGATGAGTGTCAATTTCCAACAATATCCCCCTTTGGCATTAATGGCAACACCTATGGAAAATGGCTAAGTGTTGAAAGTTGTGAAACCTGTACACTAGAGGAAAGAATAAAATAATTATGAGGCTCCCCCATAGATCAACAATCCAAGAATTTGCACTACACCAGACTATACATTATATACACAATTAGTGTGTACATTTTTCACCTCATCTCTCCTCCTTTGACAACAATGCCAAAGATGGGGTTCTGCCCAAAATTGATATACAAATGAATACTTTATAAATTTTTGAATAGGTTAGCATAAATGTTCTTAAAAATTCCCCGGTGAGTTTCCCACCCATTCTCTAGGTTATCCAAAATTTTGATGAATGCATTGAATATAGTGGCATGAATTTCTGACTCTCTCAGATCTGATGGTATAGGCTAGGGCATTTCCTTCATACAATCTACCTTATTTCTTAGTATAGTATCTAACCAGACAACAATTAGGTTCTGGAGTTCACCCAATTTCCTCAAAACTTTCCCCTTATTAGCTTGAAGGCCGAAGATCTAATCATTGAAGGCTATAATCTTTCCTTCAATGCTTTTGGTTAATGATACATTAGGGTCAAAATATTGTGAGATACTTGCAAGCTTTCCCTGACAGTCATTTATTTGCTTGTAAATTTCAAAGGTGAATTTAGGCAAAATGAGACAAGATTTATACAGTTTACTGGCTTCTGACAATGTGTCAGAAATGTTCTGCAGTGTCTTATTCAATGTAACCATGTCATCTTGAATCATTTTGAAGAATGTTTGTTTTCTAACTTCCTTAAATCTATCCAAAACTTTCTGAGTAGTCATATTTTCTAAAGAATCCAAATTGCTATTTACACTGTTAATCAGTTAATTTCAATTTACCAAAGGGGTTGTTATTTGAATCTAGTTGTACATTGGTAGCCACCTTCTGAAAAACATCAATGGAAATCAAAATTGACTTCTTATCTTCATTTTTTTTATTTCACCAAGTCTTGGCTAGCTTGGGCTTGGACTACAGTAGCAAGCATAAGCTTCTCTGTAGGAGACATCTTACCAAGATGAACTGACCCATCAAGATTAATTTGAGGTGGGATCCTTGTTAATGTAGGAGTGGAAATTGCTAGATCAAATATGCCTTTACATTTGTCCACCTTGGATACCTCAGGTTCTCTAGATTCAGCATCCTTCTTCTCACCCTTGTCTCCAATACCAGTCTATTGAATTTAAGGGGCTATAGTGCTATCAGTCACTAGAAGATTGTCACTGGTTTCAACATCAAACATCAATTATGATGTTTATTTGGTTTGTCAGTTGATCTTGAAACTGAGTCTCAACCTTTTGACTTTTATAATCACTTTGCTTGTCTTCTGAGTGAGATGATTTAAAGGCATCCTTATACAAAGGGTCATTCTGAATAATCTTCTTCCATATTTCCTCCATTTCTTTTCTCACCTCCTCTTCATTACCAATCATCAACTTGTTTATTTTGTTATTACTTTTGAATTCCTTTTTATTGGCTTCTTCAATCAATCTGTTAACTTCATCATGAGTGATACATGTACACCTATTTACAAGTTCTCTCTCCTTCATTTATCTATCCATTTTACTCGCATTCATCCTTCTAGCATCTATTACAATGTACAGGTCCTTTGGAATGGACTTCTCTAATTCAATCAATGTCTTACTAAAATTGTGTAAATACAATACTATCGCTTCTTCTACTTTTCTTTGATCACCATCATCAAAATTGTCAAAATTTCCTTGAAGATTCTTTAAATTTCCATCCACTAATATCTTATCTATCAATTAGTTTGCTGATAGTGGAGGAATTATTGTATACTTACCCTATATATCTCCAGATTCAAGATCTTTGTCCAATTGAATTTTCACTTATCTGCTTCTTTGGGGTCTTCCAGAGGGAGCAAGATCTGACTTGGCCTTTTTGCTGGGCTGAGCTCCACTGATTTAGGCTTTCTCACCTGTTAGAAAAATTCACCCTTTTTCTTTGTGCTTCCTACCTCTTCCTTAGATTCAATTTTTGAGGCCACTGGAGATACTGCAACATAAGTTCTCTTGGGTTTTTCTTTTTGCTTCAGCACACCCTTTATGGATGGAGTAGGCTTAGCAGGTTGTGCCACTAGAGTAGGAGTAGACTTAGTTGCCTCCTTTTGAGAATATTTTTCTCTAGCCTTCTTCACCTCCTCCTTGGTGAAGCCCATTTGAGTAGCTACTTCTTCATCCATCTTGGTTACCTTTCTCTTTCGGGTAGGAGCACTGAACTGCTAGTGAAAACTAAGGTTCTTTTCTTTAAATCTCCCAAACCTACCTTATTTGGGATCTACCAATTGACTCAGAAGATGTTGTGCATATGCTTCAAGTGTAATAGAGTCAACTTCATACCTCATAGGCATGATCCAGACTATCCAGGGTTCCAGTGCTTTCATCAGGCATTGATCCTTATCCACCTTGAAGCAAATCATTTGCTTGTACTTCTCAACCACCTCCTTAGGAATCCTTTCCCTGTTCTTCATTATGGATTGAAAGGTTTTGAAGTATCCTCAGAGGGAAGATATCCACATAGTAGCAACACCACTTCCTCACAGACTTTCCTTGATCTACATGGCCATCGGTCTATCATAGGCCCATTGGAACTTGCCATTTATATTGGGTATCAATTGCAATAATTATAGTGCCAGGAAAATAAGGAGTGTACCATACTTAAGAGTATACTTTTTGTCCTGCTTAATCTTCTTTAGATTTCTCAATAACTCATTTAAAAGTGTCATTCATAGGTCATACCTCTTATCCTCTTTAAGCATCTAATATGTGGAGTAGGTGGCTATATTGGAGATAGAGTTGTACCGATCGAACTAGTAGACCTTGTATCCGACTACCATTGAAGCAAACTTTACATCATTCTCAAAAATATCATTTATAGTCATGGCTCTGCTTTCAAACTTTAAACCAGTGGTAGAAATAATAGTGTCATTTGATACCTTTCTTAGATTGGGCACATCACCGATTTTAGCCAAACCAATTATAGCATGGATTTCTTGCTTGGTGATTTTTTGGGGTCTATCAAGCCATATGAATTCGTCATGCATGCAGCTCAAGATGTAGTGAATCCACTCTGCCTCGTCAAACAGTGGGAAATGTATGAACTAAGAGAAAACCTTATCATGCAACTCCTTATATTCGGGTTTGAGATTACCCAAACCATCGACCAAATTTTTTTAATAAAGGTCCAACATGTCCGCATTCCTGAGCTCCTGAAGGTCGTAGTGAATGTAGGCCTTGATATCTTCATTGTGTATCATGTCATAGGGCATGGATGAGAACGCATCTGTCAAATCATCCTTGACTAATTTGAATGGATGTTTCTTGAATACCGAATGAGCCCTATCCTTGATCTCAACCACTAAAGGAGTCACAACACCAAAAACTGAAGCCATTTTGAATCCTAGGGTTTTTGAGAAAACTGAAAAACTGAATAGATAAGTACCTTGCTTCACAACCGAGCACTAGAATTCACTCAGAAGTTGCTAAAATCACTGTTAAGGTCACCAAGTTGCTTTCTCTTTCTTTTCTCTTACTTGTTTATTCGCATTGTGATGAATGAAGTCTTGAAATCCACTTTTATCCATAAAAAACTTATTTTTTCATTGTAATAAATGCAACAACCGGTTATCTTGATCTTCATGAAATTTCATACCGGAGCAAAAGATCCTTTAGAAACTTTTAGATATCATCTGCACATATGATTCAATCCTTCTGTAATCTTCCAGAATCGATTGCAAACCATCGAAGGCTGGGCTCTTTGAATCTGCATTAAAATCTCCCCTAAGGCATGAAGCCTTAGTTATCGGTTGAAGATCCTACACCAGATTCGGATGAAGACCCGTTGTCAGCTCTAGATTCATCCTTTCTCACCCACATCTTCTCATTCTTCTCCTTGATCTCTTATACCTTTTCTTTTCCTTTCTCATCTTATTTGTTCTTGTCTACCAGAGAATTGTTCTTTCTTTGGCAATACTTTGCAATGTGACCAGTTTTATTGCATGCTCGACAAACAACATTATTCTTCATAGGCCTAAAGTTCATTTTGGTTTTGTCTTGATCTGCACTACTTAGAAATATTTCCAAACATTCCACAATCATAACATCTTTTGTTCTAAAATTTATTCATTACTTCTCTAGACACATTTGACTTGTGTCCAAAGTTATTGCATATGAAACAATGACTGGTAAAGGTAGGAACACTATTATTGTTGTTCATCATTCCATTATTCATCCTACTTCTGCACTGACTTGTCATATGATAAAATTTCTTGCAAGTAAGATATCTACCATTAAATTAATGAGAATTAGGTTGTCTTACCAGAGGATTCTTGCTCTTCTTCTAATCAAGTTTAGCATTGCCTTGTCCAGATCTGGAGGATTCACCTTTTCTCAAATCCCAGACCTCGCATATCCTTTCCATGTCTCTGACTTTCCAACATCTCATCAAGCCTTGCTGAACTAGTTTTGAATTTATCCTTGTATTCATTGTCAGTAGCAAGTTCATCCCTCAAGGTAACAACCTCAACCTATCTTTCAATTTCTTGACCATTATTCCTTGATTGAGTCAACTCAAGCTTCAATTGATCATTCTCATAGGTGATCCTAGAGAATTCATCAACTCTTTCCTTTAGTGATTGTGCCACATTCTCTTCATTCTTCTTTCGGTCCTCAATATCCTTAGTTATTCTCATCACAATGGATTGCATCTCATTCTTCAAAGAAACATTCTCTCTCTCAAACTTTTTAACCTCATCAGCTTTGTCCTGGTATTCCATGATCTGATCTTCTTTCTCCTTCAACTTGTCCATTAATTCCTTCATCTGTTCTCTATAGATACTTGTTTGATCCTTCAAATCACTAATGAATTCATTAGCAACATTCAGATTCTTCTTCAAGGTACAAACCACACTACTAGCTGCATCAAGATCCTCAAGTGCCACATTGAGTTGTCTTTGAAAACCAGAATCTATTGAATCAATCTCCCAGATCTTCCTCAAGTGGTTAGGCTCTGATACCAATTGTTAGAATCAGAGATCACTGAGAGGGGGGGGTGAATTAGTGATCTACCAGAAGTTAAAACCACAAACTTATTCTTTGTCCACTGGTTAATAATCCATAATAGAAAATAACATAAACATGAAACAAAGAATTCACAAATCCACAACACTAGAATTTTTTATGTGGAAACCCCGAAAGGTAAAAACCACAGTGGGGTCGGAACCCACAATATTCATATACTATGACCAGGAGTACATAAATATTACATATGGGGAATGCACTTGCATTTAGGCTCACTACTCAAATAAAGTTTCTCAGAGGGCTACAACCCTTAGGGAAGTCTCACTAACTTACAATTTGATTACAAAGACTAAATACAATGAAATGAACTCTTAATTAGAATCTGACTATGCAAAAATGAGTTTTGTTTAAGTTCTAAATCTCTACCTATTTTTGCTATGTTGAATACTCTATTTCTGTGTCAGTCAGCTACCAGTTGGTTTGAAAGAAAAATGTTCATGTGAAATTGTGCTCAATTGCATAAAAACTGATCACCACATCTCAAAGAATTATGAAAATCAATCGCCAAATCGATCTTATGTACCTAGTCATCTCCTTCATGTTGGCTTCAAGAGATGTAACGTGTAGCTCAAAGTCAACTTTAATCTTGAACAAAACTTAGCACTAGACCAAAACATTATAATCACACCCTTCACAAAGGTATTCCACATCACCAAGATCACAAAAAACAATCACCAAAAATACCATAGTCATCAAAAATTATTCTGGACCAACACCTTACCAAAATACCCTATTTTACCGGTTAACTAGTTGTCGGTTAACACCAACTTCTGGATAATATGAATCATGATTTCCAGATCAAATCACCATGAAGATTTTGCATCAATGACAAACTTGAACAAACAATCAACCACCAAAAGTCACTTGAAATCATCGGATGAGTATTAATTGCCAACACATCTTTAGGCTCAACTTTAGAAATCAAACATACTTCTTCAATATCTAACCTTCTTCTAGTCATCACACCTTTATTTTTATCACCAATAGTTTGATTTTTAGAATGATTCAATCTTACATACCTCAAAGTCTTCTGATTGTTCTGATTTTTCAGGTTCCTTCACCGACAACAAAAACATTTGGGTTAACTG
This sequence comes from Cryptomeria japonica, assembly GCF_030272615.1. Taxonomy (NCBI): domain Eukaryota; kingdom Viridiplantae; phylum Streptophyta; class Pinopsida; order Cupressales; family Cupressaceae; genus Cryptomeria; species Cryptomeria japonica. Next base: position 421,670,795 of record NC_081406.1, on the reverse strand, counting down.
TCTCTACCAGATCAGTCTTCTTAGGTTCTTCAGTCTGAGCAAATGCTAAAACAACATGCTCACCATCATCATAACCACATTATCTAATCTCTTTCCCAAGGTTCTCATCCACCTTCACATTTGTAGTTTCTACTATCTTTCTTAGTCTTTTATTGTAGCACTGGTAGGCTTTGCTCTTTGTAGAATATCCCAACAAAATTCATTCGTCACTTCTAGAATAAAAATTTCAAATATCCTTATCTTTGTTGATATAACATTTGATACCAAATACTCTGAAATATCTTATAGTAGGAACAAGACCAAACCATAGCTCATAAGGGGTCTTACTGGTATCACCTTTAATATGAACTCCGTTGAATATGTAAACCAAAGTGATAATAGCTTCTCTCCAATAGATCTTCAGAACATTCCCTTCAATCAAGATATTCCTTGCAACATCCAAGGTAGTTCTATTCTTCCTTTCAACAACTCCATTCTACTGAGGGGTTATGGGAGCAGATAATTGTCTTATAATTCCATGCTTCTCAAAGAATGAATTGAACTCACCGAAACTAAATTCTCCACCTCTATTAGATCTCAAAAATTTCACCATTAGTCCAGACTCATTCTCCACCTTTGCTTTAAATATCTTGAACTTGTCCAATGCTTCTGATTTCTCCTTCAATAAGACAACTCATATCATCCTAGAATAATCATCAATTAGCAGCATAAAGTATCTATCACCCTATACACTTATAACATTTGTAGGTCCACATAGGTTAGTATGCACAAGATCTAGCAATCCATTAGATGTATACTGCTTGCTCTTGAAAGAGATTCTTGTTTTCTTACCCAACTGAGATTCCTTACATACCGGATTAGCAAGCTTAACAATCTTAGGAAGATCTCTAACAACTTATGTAGAAAAAATCTTAATCATTGAATCAAAGTTCACATGACATATTTTCCTCTACCACAACCAACTCTAATCAATTTGAGCAATCAAACAACTTTTCTCACCGACATTCAAATGAAAAATGTTACTTTCAGTCTTAGTTCCAGATGCAATCTCTATACCAAAGGCATTTAGGATTTCGCATTTTCCATTTTTAACCTTTATCAACCATCTATAAACCACTCAAAATATTATGATTCAAACCTTTAACATACAAGATATCATCAGTGTTATGCTTACCATCAAAAGAAATAGATCCCGTGCCACAGATAACATAGGCTTTGTCATCTCCAAATCTTACTATTCCACCATCATACCTTTCCATACTCACAAATTTTCTTTTATCACCACTCATATGATGTGAACAACCACTATCAATCACCCATTCATCTTTCTCTTCAACTTTAGCATCTAAATCTTTCTCCTCAATAATGCATCTAGTGGAATCAATAGATACCGGTCTATCTTCTTTAATGACAATAAACACAACTTCACCTCCTTCTGATTCTTCATCTGTAACACCTTTATTAGTAGCATAATAATAGTTCTTCTGATTCCTATACTTCTAGTTAGACTTGTAAGGCTTATCATACTTGTCATGCTTCTCATATCTATCATTCTTATCATGCTTATCAAACTTATCATGCTTGTCATACTTAGCCATTCTCTCAGGGCATCTAGAAGTAAAATATCCTATCTTATTGCAAGAGAAACATTTCAGAGGCAATTTTCCATCATACTTACTGGCTCCTTTAGGAAATATTTGGGCAATTAATGCTTCAAGCTCATCCATCTCTCTTTCTTTCTCTTCCATCTCTCTTCTCTCTCTTTCATATCTAGATATTCTATACTCATATGGATCATACTTCTATTTTTTGGATACAAATGTTGATGCTCTAAATGTTGTTTCAGACTTTCCATGTGATTCTCCAAATTCCCTCAGCTCAAATGCAACAATCTTTCCAACTAGCATATCTCTTGTCACTATAGTCATACTCTAGACTTCATCAATAGCAGCAACCTTATGTTTATAACCAGGAGGCAAAGATCTCAACACCTTAACAACTATTTCATCTTCTTCAAGGGTTCCACCGGCACATCTGATTCCTAAGACTAGATCATTCACCTTAGCCATGAAAGAGTGTATGTTGTCTCATCTTCTCCCATCTTCTCCCATCTTCAACATCTCATACTTTCCTTTCAAACTCTGTGACTTAGAAACTTTCATTTGTTTATCACCTTCATATAGGATTTCAAGATTCTCCAAAATCTCATGTGTGGTCTGGTCCCATTACATTTTGTTATCTCAGAATCAGTTAGGGCACTAAGCAATTCTTCCTTAGCTCTAATATTATGTTTAGCTTTCAGTAACCAGTCCATTCGGAGGAGCGGAGTAGGCATTCTTTGTAATATTCTAGTAATCCTCTCCAAGATATTTCAAGTGCACTTCCATCCAATTCTTCCATATAGCATAGTTACTTCCATCAAACCTCAGACTGACCTTCTTAAAGATAACACTTGTAACTACCATCCTGGATCTCCTCAAGTGGTTAAGCTTCTTCCAGAGGATCTAGCTCTGATAACAATTGTTAGCAACAAAGAGGAGGAAAACTGTGGGGGGGGGGGTGAATCAGTTTTCACCAGATCTACAAACTTAACTACAAAACTAGATTTGATAAACTATAGTAATAATATAGATAAATAAATTAATAGCACAACACACAACACCAAGATTTTGACATGGAAAACCCAGTTAAGGGAAAAACACGATGGGAACCTACCCATAATATGATGATACTCTGTAGTAGTATGTGAAATATTACAGTGGGGAATGCACATGCATTCAGGGACACTTCTTAGAGCTTAGTGCTCAAATATAATGACCCAGAGGGCTGCAACTCTCAGAGAAGTCTCATTGACCTACAAAAAGATTTAGACTACAATCCAGAAGAAATAAACTGAAAGAATAGCATCTCCAAATGCCTAATTATAGTTCTGGTTAATCACATTTGTGTGCTCAATAACACCAATCTCTCCTTAATCATGATGTTGAAAGATGAATCACTTGATTGCACATACACCACTCTCTGATAATGCAAATGTTAGGTCCCAGAGACAATTGAGAGAGGGGGCTGAATAAGTTGTCAAATAAATTCAAACCAAAAACAACTTAACCAACCTTAATGCTTAATACCAGTAAACCAAGCTTTATACTGGTAGACAGTTTTTCAGTTAATTATAGTATCGGTAAAGATTAATGCATGAAATAGAAAGACAATAACATCCACAACACATAACACCAATATTTGTATGTGGAAAACCTCTAAGAGGAAAAATCATGGTGGGAAACCTTACCCACAATAAGATGATACTACTACAAATAGTATGTGTATACAAATGGGGTCTGCACATGCAGAAAGGCCAAGCGCCTAGAGCTCACTACTCAAACACAAATATGAGTCACACTGACTAGAATTGGATGGTTAAATCCAATAATGATGTACTACTCAAAATAGCATCTTCATATGCTGGATTCAGTATTGGTGTAGTTATGATTGCCTTCACAAAAACCTTTCTTCACCTTCAAATGATGTCTGTGTGTATAGCTCTGCTTATTCTCAAAATTCCTTTTCACAATTCCTTTTCCCAATCGCATATCAATCTTACAAATAAGATCTTACATATATACTATAACCTAAGACTAATTTTAGTAGGTTGGCTCTAAAAGATATTACAATAAAATCAATTACAAGTAAAATCAATAACCTATGCAATTTCTGATTCAAAATGTTGGCTTAATGCATTTACAATAACAATAAAATCATCTCCAAAGCGTGTTGTGCTGATCTAGAATAGATAAGCCTGTCGGTGCTTATTCTGGACCTATTTGCCAGTAACAACAAATATGCAAATACAAATATACCAATGAAAAATTCTCTAAGACAAAGTGTCCAAATGATGTCTTCAACATAACCAAGTGTTTTCCATGTCATTCCAAGTGCCAGTGAATAATATATCCTGTCGGTGTACCAGATACCGGTGACTGTGCATAAAGTCACTTGCTTGCTGGTGAACATTGTCAATCCTCCAAAGTGCCAGAGTTGATAAGTGTTAATGGTGTTGACATCAATGACAAAACCATATCAACATAACCAAAATACCAACAATCTCCCCCTTTGGCATTGATGGCAACACAAGATGGAAAAACCATCAAAGTGCCAAAATAGAAATGCCAAATATCAAAAACCAACAATCTCCCAAAAGAGATCATAACCAAAAATCAAAATTCAGATACAGAGAGTAATCAATCTCTCCCCCTGAGAGTAACATGTATTTTCCTTATGTTTTTCCATATCAATCTCTTCCCTTTGACATCAAATGCCAAAGCCAATAAAAAAGCCAGGTTCAAATACAAAATACCAACCAATTTAGTATGCCAACTACTCTCCTTGAGAAGTAGCTCTCCTCATCAAAGCCAAAGTAAAATATTTCTCTGTTAATTCTGCCGGTTGATTACAAACATCAAATGTCTAAGTCTCTACCGGTGGGGGTATGACCCCAAGCTGTTCTCTGAGATATTCAAAAGTCACCTTAGGCAAAGGCTTAGTAAAAATATCTGCAATCTGTTCTTTAGTATTCACATAAACTAGTTTTACTTCTTTTGCTTCAACATTCTCTTTCAGAAAATTCAATTTGATAGAAACATGTTTAGTTTTAGAATGTAGTACCAGATTCTTAGATATATCAATTTCTGTAGTGTTATCACAATAGATAGTTATAGGTTCCTTGCATTTTACCTTTATGTCCTTCAACATTTGCTTAAGCCATAATATCTATGTACAGTTAGTTGTTGCTACAGTATATTCTGATTCTGTTGTTGATAAAGATGTGAAACTTTGTTTCTTAATCGACCAAGAAATTAATCTGCTTCCAAGAAAAAATGCTCCACTGGTGGTGCTTTTTCTATCATCCACATCTCTTGCCCAATTTGCATTTGTGTATGCACATAATTCAAAGTTTTCATCTCTAGGATACCATAAACCAAGATTTGTAGTGCCTTGTAAGTACTGAAAAATCCTTTTTACTATTGGTTCATGATTTTCTCTAGGATTACACTGAAATATTGAAACAATACATATTGCATTCATAATATCAAGTCTTGTTTGTTTTAAATACAATAGGCCTCCTATCATAGATTTGTACCTAGTCAGATTAACAAATGTAGATTCATCCCTTAGTGATAATTTGTCATTTGTAGTCATAGGTGTGCTTACCGGTTTAGAGTTCTCCATCCCAAATTTCTTTAGTAACTCCTTCAAGTACTTGGATTGACTCAAGAATATACCTTTATCAGCCTATGAAATCTACAATCCTAAAAAAGAATTTTATCTCTCCAATCATAGATATTTCAAATTCTTGATGCATTTCAATAGAAAAGTCTATACATAATCCATCTTCTCCTCCAAAGATTATATCATCAACAAAAACTTCTATAGCCAACATGTCATCATTAGTCACTTTATAGTATAAGTTGCTGTCAGCATTACCTTTAGAAAATCCATTCTTCAAAAGATATTTATCCAATCTAGCATACCAAGCTCTTGGAGCTTTCTTCAACCCAACAAAGCTTTCCTTACCCTGCAAACCATATCTTTTTTATCTATTAAAGAAAATTCATCAGGTTGCTCAATGTAAACTTCTTCTTCAAGATCTCCATTAAAAAATGCACATTTAATATCCATTTGATATACTTTGTAGTTCTTGTGTGTTGCAAAAGCCAAGAATAATCTGACTGCCTCAATTCTAGCTATCGGTGCAAACGTTTCATTATAATCAATTCCTTCTTTCTGAGAATATCCCTTACACACTAGTCTTGCATTATTTCTGATTACTTTACCATATTCATTAAGTTTGTTTCTGAATACCCATTTTGTTCCAATCACATTTTTGTCTTTAGGCCGGGGAACTAATGTCCATGTGTTATCTTCTCAATTTGTTCTAGTTCCTCTTCCATAGCTTTAATCCAGTGCTTATCTTCACATGCCTCATTAATTGATGATGGTTCAATTTGAGAAATAAGACATACCTCTTCATTTTCCAGTCTTCCTCTTGTCATAACTCCTTGATACTTGTTCCTAATTATCTGATTTTCTAAGTGATTCGGTCTTACATACCGGGGTGTCTTCATTTGTTGTTGTTCCTTAGTTACAGTGGAATTTTCAAATGATATTGGGGTAACTGGATCTTCATTTTGTACTAGTGGATTCAATGTAGGTTCATTTGTCAGTATCTATGTTGCCAGTTTAGAGTCTATATACCTTGAAGTTCCTCTAAATTGTTCATCAATCTTCACATTTGTACTCTCAATAATTTTCTGCAATCTTTTGTTAAAACATCTATATGTTTTTCTCTTAGATGAATAACCAAGAAATATTCCTTCATCACTTCTAGGATCAAATTTGCCAATATACTCATCTCTTCTAATATAGCATTTACTTTGAAATATTCTGAAATATTTAAGAGTGGGAGTAATACCAAACCATAGTTCATGAGGGGTCTTACCAGCTTCACCTTTGATGTGAACTTTGTTGAATGTATAAATTGTTTTTCTTACTACCTCTCTCCAATATACATGTGGTATATTTGCTTCTGATAACATACTTCTAGCTACATCCAAGATAGTTCTATTTTTCCTTTCTACAACTCCATTTTGCTGTGGTGTTCGGGGTGCTGATAATTGTCTTCTGATTCCATTCACTTCACAAAATGAATTAAATTCCTTAGATGTGAATTCACCTCCTTGATCTGATCTCAGACATTTGATTTTCTTACCAGTTTCATTTTCTACCATTGCCTTGAATAGTTTGAACTTCACAAGTGCTTCTGATTTTTCTCTGAGAAAAGTAACTCAACACATTCTAGAATAGTCATCAATGATTAGCATGAAATATCTATCACCTTGTAAGCTTTTAGTTCCAGTTGGACCACATAAATCAGTGTGAATTAAGTCAAGAGCATTATTGGATTTTTCCAGAATACTTTTAAAAGATGCTCTAACTTGCTTTCTAAATTGATATTCCTTACATACCAGATTATGAGGTTTAACAATCTTAGGTAAATCTCTAACTGCCTTAGTAGTACTGATTTTTACCATGCAATCAAAATTTACATGATAGAGTCTCTTATGCCATAGCCAACTTTCATCAATATGTGCAATCAAGCATGTCTTTTAATTTTTATTCAAATGAAAGATATTACCTCTAGTTTGATTACCGGATGCAATTTCCAAACCAATTCTGTTCATAATTTTGCATTTTCCATTCTTGAATTGTAACTGAAATCCTTTCTCAACTAATTGACCAAAACTCAAAAGATTATGCTTTAAACCTTCTACATAGTAAACATTGTCAGTATTATGCTTACCATCAAGAGATATATTGCCTTTTCCTTTGATCAAACAAGCTTTATCATCTCCAAATCTTACCAGACCTCCATTATACTCCTAAAAGTTCAAGAATTTACCTTTATCACTAGTCATATAATGTGAACATTCTGAATCAATGATCCATTCATCCTTAACTTCAACTTTAGTTGTCAGGGCCTGCTCTACCGGTTGAACAATAGGTATTGGTTGATCTTCTGTTATAGCAACAAAAACCCATCCATTGTCTGTCGGATCCTCATCAGAATCATCAGTGACTCCTTCATCAACAAGATAACAAGATTTATCTTTATTCTTCTTAAATTTGTATCTCTAATATTCAGGGTTAGGCTTGTATGTTCTTCTAGCTTCTTATCTTAGTCTAGCATATCTATCAGGGCATCTTGAAGCCATATGACCAATCTTATTATAGTTGAAACATTTAAAGGGTGCTTTACCTTCATACTTACTTCCAACTGGACCTTTAGGCATTTTCCTTGCAAATAGTGCTTCAAGTTCTTCAAGTTCTTCATTTTCTCTCCTGCTTTCCTCAAGTTCTCTTGCATAAAAGGCTTTCCAATCAGATTTGTCAAATTATGGTGCAGATGATGTTGATGCCTTAAAAGCTAAATCTGTCTTTATAGTAGCAACATGACCAAATTCCTCAATTTCAAAAGCTGAAACTTTTCCAATCAATGTATCACTAGTTACTGATGTATTAGGCATTGTTCTCAACTCATTTATAGAAGTAACTTTGCTTGTATATGCTGGTGTCAATCCTCTTAAAACTTTTGAAACAATTTCATCTTCACTTAAGGTTCCTCCACAACATTTAATACCCAGAACAATTTCATTAACTCTTTCCATAAAAGCAGAAATCCTTTCATCTTCTTCCATTTTCAGATTTTCATACCTGACTCGGAAGCTTTCAAGTTTTGCAATTTTGACTGTGGAATCTCCTTCATTCAATGTTTCCAAATGATCCCAAATAGCTTTAGCAGTAGACCTATCTGATAATCCCATGATTTGTTGATTTGATAATGCGCTCAAAAGTGCTTCTCTTGCTTTGCAATCATTTTCTTCATCTTTTCCTAAGGTAGGTGAATTAGGTTGACTTTGAGTAGGAGCAATATAGACATTCTTTGTAACATCCCAGATGTCCTTTCCAATGCAATTTAGATGTGTCTCCATTCTGATCTTCCATATGCCATAGTTGGTTCCATCAAGTTTAGGGCTGTCCTTCCTAAAATAGTTAGTAGACATTAGATCTCCTCAAGTTGTTAAACTTCTGCAAAAAGAGGACTAAGCTCTGATACCAATTGTTAGGTCCTAGAGACAACTAAGAGTGGGGGGTGAATCAGTTGTCAAATAAATTCAAACCAAAAACAACTTAATCAAACCTTAATGCTTAATACCGGTAAACTAAGATTTATACCGGTAGACAGTTTATCAATTAATTACAGTACCGGTAAAGATTAATGCATGAAATAGAAAGACCATAACATCCACAACACATAACACCAATATTTGTACATGGAAACCCTCTAAGGGGAAAAACCACGGTGGGATACTCCACCCATAATTAGATGAAACTACTGTAGATAGTATGTGTATACAAATGGGGTCTACACATGTAGAAAGGCCAAGCGCCTAGAGCTCACTGCTCAAACACAAATAGGAGTCACACTGACTACAATTGGATGGTGAAATCCAATAATGATGTACTGCTCAAAATAGCATCATCATATGCTGGATTTAGTACCGGTGTAGTTCTAATTGACTTCACAAAAACCTTGCTTCACCTTCAAATGATGTCTGCCTGTATAGCTCTACTTATTCTCACAATTCCTTTTCACAATTCTTTTTCCCAATCACATATCGATCTTATAAATAAGATCTTACATATATACCATAACCTAAGACCAATTTTAGTAGGTCAGCTCTAAAAGATATTACAATAAAATCAATTACAATTAAAATCAATAACCAATGCAATATCCGATTCAACATGTTGTCTTAATGCATTTACAATAACAACAAAATTATCTCCAAAGCATTCTGTGCTGATTTGGAATAGATAAGCCTGTCGGTGCTTATTCTGGACCTATTTTCCGATAACAACAAATATGCAAATACGAATATACCAATGAACAAATCTCTAAGACAAAGTGTCCAAATGATGTCTTCAACATAACAAAGTATTTTCAATGTCATCATAAGTGTCGGTGAATAATATATTCTGCCAATGTACCAGATACCAGTGACTCTGATAACGTCACTTGCTTGCTGGTGAACATTGCCAATCCTCCAAAGTGCCAGAGTTGATAAGTGTTAAAGGTGTTGACATCAATGACAAAACCATATCAACATAACCAAAATACCAACAACAAACACAACCTTGACACCTAAATTACATGAATATATCACCTATTTATACAATTTAGCAACCTTGGTAACAAGGTCGACTAAACCCTCAACTCACAATTAAAAAATTACATCACACAGTACAAAGATCAACCACCAAACCAATATAATGATTTACATGACTTAACATGGACCTAATTGAAATTCCCATAACTCCACTGGATATCACGCTAAGAACAACCGCCACACGCTACACCACCAAAAATATTGCATAACATGAAAATCATCACCAATTCATAAAAACCATCAAAAAATCACACAACAATCAATGTGGATCACCAAAAAAAATAAGGCACGACTAGAAAGCACCAGAAAGCATGTTAGAATCATCAGAAACAACTGCACCAACACTACTTATCAAATCTTCATCAGTCAATGTCTGAAAACTCAAAAACACAACCAATCAGTAACTATCATGAAGAAAGATAACTTGTGAAGTGCCAAATCATGAACCATCTAAAATAAAGATACACAAGAACATTCCAAACAATCTCCCAAAATCTCATCTCAAGATCTGAACACACCGAAATATATCGAAGGAAATACTAAACTCTACAAAGCACTGATCAGACAAACAAACTGCAAAACCAGAGCAATTCATAGGAATATGTTGACATCAATGACAACAACATAGCCTAGCAGAAACAATGTGCAACAATTTCCAAAACCCACAAGAGAAACACCAAATTTCCATATGACATATATCATAATGAGATAACCAAAATATCAAGCAACAATAAATCCATTGGGTGATACTAAACTATTAGGACCTAGATACTAGAGTGATAGTGTAGGGAATGTCATCATGTGTTCTCATGAGGACGTATTGCACAAAACTAACTATTATCTCATATAGACAAGAATGATAATCATGCAAATCCCAATGCTACTTGAGTGGTCATGCCTCTTTAGACAAGACACAACACTCCATGTGTGGACATTCTTTCACAAGTCATCCTTAGCCTCATACTAGTGTTTAATGCATGCTTGGGGAACCACTTATCTTAATTAATGTTTGATCCCATACCAAGTTTATTATTAAGTTATCACTTTGTAAGGTGTGGGAATTAGGGCTTCAACACCTTAATGTATAATAAAACCAATAATTTCACTTGGGACCAACCTTACATTGTGGAAAGGGAACTAAAATTGATTTATCTAATCCTTAAAGGATTAAATTTAGATTAGATTAATTATTTCCTTGTTAGAGTTGAAATTGAATTTTAATTAAAGTTGTATTGTAATGATAGATCTACGATGAACAATGAGAAAATAACATAAAACGACAGTAATAACAAGTTCCATACATCATGCATATATAGAAACCTAGATCTGGGGAGGGAAAATGGATTAGAACTTATGATGAAAGATTTGGGCTGAATTGTTGGGACTAGGGGAGCAAGTCACCTTGGTGCTTTGAATGTTAAGGGTAGACAAACTGGATATTTTTTGGATCAAGATGATGCACAAAATATATTATATAATATCATTAAAAAATATCAAGACCGAGAGAGCTAGTCATCTCAGTCCTTTGCTTTTTGCGCCTTCAAAATTTATCTAATTTTTGTCATGTACACTGTTAGATTCCTCGATTGAAGCTCTTGAGACAAATCCTTGTACAAAAAAAAAAAATAGGGTTGTTGATTGGGATTTACCTTAGGTAAAACCCTAGTTTAGGAATTAACCTTGAATTAATTTAAAATTGTAATTGAAATACTAAAGTAAATGTCGTATCATAATACCTTATATCTGCAATGGTTGATTGAAAATTGATGATGTAATGCTCTCTAGATGTGATCATAAATATTGATGCAATAATATAAATTTAACATAAAATGAACATTACCTAATCAAACACAAATTCTTTCATGAGAATCGATGTGATTTTCTCCATTATTCTTGAAGAATATGGTGGCATGAAATGTTGCCTTGAATGCTTGAAAATGATTGATGAATGCACGAATGATGGGGTATGGAAGTGATATCAAAATGAATTGATAAGATGTCTTTATATAGGGTTACTTAGGTAAAATACTAAATAGGTCAACCTCCAATGGTCACAATGAGGCATAAGGACCAAAATCAATTAAGGAGGGAGAATGTCTAATCCTATTTAAACTGGGGCCTATTTAAGGGGGACCATGGCACCCAAGATTCCCTAGTCTAAATAGGAGCACCCAAAGTTCCCTTGACCACCCAAAATAGGGCAAAAAAAGTGGCAAATAGGAAGGCATAGTCCTAGGAGGGGGTCCACTCAACCATGCCACTAGGTGACATAGTATTTGGAGTAAATTGGGCCAAAATGGACCTAGGAGAGAACTAGGATGGGACACAATAAATTAGGGGCACACAAATGATTTATGAATTGTATCGATTAAAATTTACAATGCTACATTTAGCCCCCACTTTAATGGGAGTATAATCCTATACAAATCCTCATGATAAAGTAGAAAGATGAGGAAGAGAGAGAGAGGAGCAACTAGGAGGAAACTCGCAAAGAGATAAAACATTACTAATTTTGAGGAATAAATCCCCCAATATTAGGATCTTAACTCATACAGCCACATACAAGGGAACACAAAACAAGAAAAATATAACAAATACAATCAAATACTAAATATACACAATAAAGGGGTTAGTACTAAAAACAAAGGCTCCAAGTCAACTAGTTGAAGATACCTTGATAATCAAAATGTCTTAGCCACTAATCTCATTCTCAGAATGCTATTAAAAAAACAAAAGTGGTCACATGGAAATAGAAAGAGTATGAAGAGAATGATGAACCATGATTCAAAAACTAGTAAAGCTATGAGTTCATGGGGGAAGAAAGGAGAAATCATTGTTGGCAATATGGATGAATTGATTATGTGTTTCATTGATGTTTTGTTATTTGTGTCAGCACTAGTTGTTATGGTTGGTTACCGATAGATAGGTTTTGGTTACCGGTAGAAGATCTTGTGTTACCGATATGGGTTTAAGGTTTAACCGATAGATCTTTCACTAAGAAACCTTGACAAAATGCTAAGTGGTGTTGGTGTGGCTTCTAGATGGAATTCAAGATGCAGAAGGTGATCCTTGATCATGAATCAACTGATTGAAGACATTGCTTTGGAGTGGTGGACCTAGATTACATCTGGTACCTATCTAGGTTATGAACCTGTATCATGTTAACGTGTTCTCTACACATTACCGGGATGATTTATGGATTTGTTGTTGTTGTTTTGGTCTAAGGCTGACATGGCATATCATTGTAATATGGATATATGTAATGATCTTATTGTAATATCTTTTAGGTGGCTGACCTAATTGGTTTAGGCCTTAGGGTTTGTATAAATTGATGTAAGATCTCATTGTAGATTATGGTATGGTATGGGAATGAAATAAGTGTGTCATGGTTGTGGAATGCAATATCATATGTGAAGGAGATTTGGTCGATCATAGGTGATCGAATTGGGTTTAAGGAAGAGGTCAAAGTCCTCTTGTATTGAGCTTAATTGGGACTGTAATAAGGTATGGTAGATGCTATCTCTGGTAGTTCATTCTTCTAGATTCTTTTCCAATTATCTTAAGGTAGTTATAACCTCTCTGTAGTCAGTGAGACTCTCTTGTAATGAGCAGTACGCTCTAGGCACTGTGCCTTCTTGCATGTGTAGGCCCCTCATTGTATCACATACTTTTTACAAAAGTATCATCTGACTGTGGGTAGGCTTCCCACCATGGTTTTTTATGCAGAGGTTGGCAATAGTAAGGTGATAAACCGACCTACACACCTTGGTCTTCTATCCCTTGAGTCTCTTCCAAGGCTACAACCACACCTTAGGTGTGAAATCATACTCTTACCCCTAACAAGGGATGACACAACACTTCTACACACTTCCTAAGACCTATTAAGATCTTCCACAATGATACGTTGGAGCACAGGGCAAATATTGGCTTTTGAGGCTTAGACAGGTCTACCAGTTAGTAGCCCTATTTTACTGTCTTTTTGGATTTTTCTCCAATTTGTACCAAATGACACCCTAAAAAAATTTAGGTTTCAAACACCCTTTTGGGATTACTATCAGATTCTAAAAGTTTGGAATTCCACCCTATTCCTATACTCTTCAACACCTACTTGGGTCACATGCCTAATTGATCAAGACCGGTTTTACAAAGGAGGTATATGAGAATGGGATCACATGAAGGTTCTAACTCTTCAAGAGGTTTCTTCTATGTCCAAATACTCTGACTCCATCAATTCAACTCATCATCTCATCATTACTCATAGTATGCTCAATGAATCTCATTCTATTTTAATCTAAACCCTCAAACAATTCAGACTAGGGCTTGGTGGTAAGGTTACCAACCAACTCCTCTGAATTTTCCCCTCTGGAATCTCAAAATACATGCCCCTAATTTTCATTCTACCAATGTCCATTGGACCCCAATGAGCAGATTGCAAGTTAGGGCCCCATTTGCATGTAACCCTTGAAAATGGAGGGTTTCAGACCTACAGAGGGTAAAACACTTATAACTTCCACTAAACTTAACTTCAATATGTTAGACCAAATGCACTGGAAGGGTATTTCAGATATCTTTCTATTCAAATAAAAAATTCATCAGTAGATCTCACACCCTCTATGGACAGTACGAAAAAATGTCATTGTTCTGGCAAAATCAGACTTGTTCTATTCACTTTCTCCACCAAACTTTACAAAACTCTCAACTCTATCTCTCCCATGGTTGTCCAAGCATATATAAACCTTTTTCAATGTCCATAACCAACTTTTGAATAGTTAGGACTGTTGGAGAAGTAGTTGGCATCCTACTGGCAACTTTGAAAAGTTGCTTGACAATAAATGCAACATTTTGCAATGTAGGACAACATTGGTTATTAAACCCTTAGACGTTATGGAAACACATACAAGGTCATTATTTGTTATTTTTAGACTCCAAACACCTAAGACAACATCCTAGACACACCAACATTGAAAATCCAAATTCCAAGCCTTCATGGCCTAATAGACCTCTAGGTTTATATGGTCACCTAAGATATTATTGACCATACAAATAGGCACTCAATTACATCAAGGGTGATCATTGATCCAACCCATTATTACATCACAAATGAACATGTAGACACCATGATGTGCTTGAAATAGAGGTGTAGTAGAAGGTGCTCTGCACCATACTCCCAGGCCCAAAAGAAACTCAAGTCTCTTGAGTTGGGATGTTTTCAAATGTAGTTCTGGTCTTCTCAATGGCCTCAAAAGTCATCCATGTAGCATCCTCCAAAGGTTGATTCTTCCATTTGACTAGGTACTCTAAGTAAGTCTTCCTCCTTGTCTTCTTGCTAACCCTTTGATCCAAAATGCACTCAATCTTAGGTTTGAGAGGGGGAGGAAGTCCTTCCAACATAGCTGGACTAGATGAATCAGATGGACCTACAACACAAACATAATCCATAGAACCTTAATATGAATATATATCATATACATTAATTATAGGAGATAGATCAATATCAGGGGGTAGATCTATCTTGTATGCATTTGTCCCACATCTCTTTAGGACCTTGAAAGGACCTATCTTTTTCATGAGTAGCTTGGTGTACTTCTCCTTAGGGAGTCTTTCTTTTTTGAGATGAATCATTACCATGTCTCCCACCTTGAACCGAACATCTTGCCTTGTGACATTTGCTTCTGGCTTAAACTTTTCATTGGTTTTTATGAATCTATCTTGGACTTGTTGATGTATGTCCTTCATCACTTCAACATAATCATCCACTTGAGCACTCCTTTCAATATCCTTCACTTCTCAGAGTTAAAGAACACCTCTAGGATGGGTCCCATTTTTAATTTGAAAAGGACTCAGTCCTATACTTCTATTCACAAAGTTATTATATGAGAACTCTTCTTGTGGAATAATAGTATCCCAAGTGGCCCCATGGTCCTTAGTCAAACACCTCAACAAAATACCAAGGGATCTATTAATCACCTTTGTCTATCCATCAGATTGAGGGTGATAAGAAGAAGAGAAGGACAAGTTTGTCCCCAACCTATGCAACAAAGTCCTCAAAAAATGTCCTACAAACTTAGGATCCTAGTCTGATATAATGCTTAAGGGTAACCCATGAAGTCTAACAATCTCCTTGAAGAACAAACCTAAAATATTAGAAGCATCATGTGTAACTTTGCATTGCAAGAAGTGTGCCATTTTTGAAAACCTGTCCACAACAATATATGTACTATCATATCCTGATTTAGTCCTAGGAAGACCTAAGACAAAGTCCATGCTAATTGAATCCTAAGGTTTGGTAGGGATTGGTAGTGGAGTATATAGACCTGCATTGGAACTTGTCCCCTTTTCCCTTTGGCATACCACACACTCTTTCACATACTTTCTCACATTTGACTACATCCTAGGCCAAAATTAGAATCTCCTAACTAATTCAAGTGTCTTATCAAGTCCAAAGTGTCCTGACAAACCCCCACAATGTTTTTCCTTTACAATATTTTCCCTCATGGAGCATCTAGGAATACAAAGTTGATTGTCCTTGAAAAGTAAGCTTGCTTGAAGAATATAATCAGAAAAATTAATATGATACCTGTCATTCATGTTCTTACAAACCTCTTAGGCCTCCTTAAAATCTTCATGCCCCTGATACATGTATTTTAAGGCATTGATTCCCATGCTTTCCAATTGAATCTCCTGGATTTCTAAGTTCCTTCTACTAAGTGCATCAACAACTTTATTAGCTGGTGATTTAGTTTCTCCTGCCTGTTCAAAAAAATTAGAGCATGGTTGTCATTATATATAATAAACTCCTTAGGTAAGAGATAATGTCTCCACTTCCTAAGATATTGCACCATATCATACATCTCTAGGTCATATGTAGAATAATTTTGCTTTTCCTCATTTAGTTTCTCACTAAAAAATGCCACTGGCTTACCTTCCTGACTCAAGACTCCTCCTATGGCCTTCTTTGATGCATCACACTCAATAGTGAAAACCTTATGAAAGTCAGGGAGTACTAAAATAGGTTTCTCTGAAATCTTAGTTTTCAAAAACTCAAAAGATCTATCAGCCTCCTTAGTCTAGACAAATTGACATTTCCTTCCACCTTTTATGGTTTCTATCATTGGTGCACTAACCCCACTAAAATTATTAATAAACTTTCTATAAAAACTTTCTAACCCATGAAAACCTTTTCCCTCACTTGCTGATTGAGGGGTTGGCCAGTTTAGGATTGCCTCCACCTTAGATGGATCCATTTTCAAATTTCCTTGAGAGATCACAAACCCAAGGAACACTAGTTCTTCCTAGAAGAAGACACATTTATCCAAATTGATCTTCAACTGCTCCTAATGTAACCTTTGCAACATGAAATCCAAGTGTGTTAGATGTCCATTCCTGTCTTTACTAAAAATCAATATATCATCTAGATACATTACTACAAAATGATTGATTAAGGGCTTAAGAACCTCTTTCCTAAGCCTCATGAATGTACTAGGGACATTGGAAAGTCCAAATGGAATTACCATCCACTCAAATAGGCCTTCATTGGTCTTAAAAGTTATCTTCAATTGGTCTCCATCTCTGATCCTTATTGGATGATGACCACTTTTCAAATCCATTTTGGAATAATACTTGGCCCCTCCTCGACAATCCATCAAGTCCTCCATTCTTGGAATTGGGAATCTATATCTGATTGTTATCTTATTGATAGCCCTAGAGTCGGTACACAACCTCCATGTTCCTTCTTTCTTGGGAGCTAGTACTACAGGAACTGCACAAGGACTTATGCTCTTCCTAATGAACCCTTTCTCAAGCAATTCTTGGATCTGTCTTGTGACTTCTGCATTTTTTTCAGGGGTAAGCTTGTATGCTGCCTTATTGGGTAGTGTAGCACCTGACATGAGGTCAATACAATGACTAATTTCCCTTTGAGGGGGTAAGGAATTTGTGGTACTATCTACAACTATCCCCTTATACCGGTCTAGCAGATTTTGAACGTGTTTAGGACCTACTCTCCTTTCCGTCTCTTGGTTCTTAGGCTGCTTCTTAGGTTCAATCTTAGGCTTGACAACTATTCCAAAGCAAGGAGTATCTTTCTCCTTCACACCCTTCATGAACTCCCTCTCATCCACTAGCATGACACTAGTCACAATGTGCTTATCCTTATTATCATCTGGAAGAGGCATCATAGTGAAGTTCACCCCATTCTTGGTGATGATATAAACACTCTTCCTTCCCTCATGCCTAGCATCTACATCATATTTCCAAGGCCTGCCTAGTAGTAGATGACAAGCATCCATTTCTACTACATCACACAACACCCTATCTTTGTATTCACCTGTTGGGAGTATTTAAAACTGAGTCAAGTTTATAGGCCCATTTCAAAATTTTGCCCTACATTTCCAAATGATTAAAATAAGTCAGTTTGAATGGCCTAGTTAGCAAGGGGGTAAAATGGAGCCAGTTGATTTTCAGAGGGTAAGGCTCGGGATTCATGTCCCACACCTTTCATTTGGCCTATTCAGTGATGTGCAACTTTCAGAATTCAATTTGGATAAGTTTACGAGGTACCTATTTTGAGGGGTGAGCTGGAAGTGCATTTTAGGCACAAATGCAGATTTTATGGAGTAGCCTTCTTTGAGCGATTACATCTTTTGCCCTGTTGATCATCATGAAAAAATTCAAAATGGATTAAATTGTATGCATTAATGTGAGTCACCCTGCAAAATTTCAGGTCTTGACGAATCCATTTGCTCAGTTTTCCAAACCGAATCCATTTGCAGTTTGTGTGTTTTGGCAAGTCCCTGTTTCCACAGCTAGTCGGAGCCCTGTTTTGCACAATTGTAAAACTTGCCTCAATAAGAATCATGCCAAAGTGTTTCTTCCAGGTTGATGTCAGTATAAATGGTGAGTTACGTTTCAAATTTCAAGTCCTTATGAATCCGTTTGCTCAGTTTTCAAAGCTCAATCTGTTTGTAGTTTGTGATGTTTGCACAAGTGTAAAAATATTCTGGTGAGCGTCATGTCAGAATGTTTGTTCCGAGCTAATGTTGGTATAAATGGTGAGCTACGTTTCAAATTTCAAGGCTCTATCAATCCGTTTGATTGGTTTTCAAAAGGATTCATTTTGCCATCAAATTCAGTTATCCGCACTTCCAGTGTTAGATCAGTTAATGTAGCCATTTTGGTGAGCGCGCCGTTTGCATCTTGTCAGTTGGGTGATCGAACTGAGAATTCAAAGATTTAATATGTACTTAAAGGTACCTATGTTCTGAATTTGAGGGCCTACAGAGTTCGTTTGGTATTTTTAAGAAAGGCATCATGTGTTGCCAGAACATTGACTTCATCAGGTCCGCAGTGTCGACAAAGCCAGTTGGCCGTTTTCAAAAATTAATATCTCTTCACTCGGGACTCATCTTGAGAAACCGTTTGGTAGATATCATCCTTGTATATCAGAGTACACGCCTGTCAGACGGCGAGCTCCAGAAAGGTGTTTTGACCACATTGAAAATTACGTCTTCGCGATTAAATGCAAAAATTGTGGCGTAATTGCCTGAAAGTTGCAAAATGCAATTTTATGATCCGAAAATGGTGCCGATCGATTCCAGAGGTATGTTTGAGGTTCCTAAGATATTCCAGAGGCCAGTAGCTTGAAAACGAAAATTTTTTTAGTCAGACCCACTTTGGGGCTCGACCTGGCTCTTGCCTGTGCATTGTTATTTTATTGGCGACTTGGCTTTATGAGCATTTCTAGAGTAATGTTGACGTCCACTGTTGGAGTCGAATACTTGTATGTTTCCCACCAGAAGGTAATGAAAAAATGAAAATGCCCCTTGTAGTCAAAACAACCAAGGCATTTTAAGAGTTCATGGCAAACACCCAAATGCAAATTGGCAGCGAACATGGGGTCTTCAAACTTTTAGAAGTGCTGGAGTCAATTGTTTACAAGCTGGGAAAGTAAGGTGGAAATATGTGAATGGTGTCTGGAGACTGAATCCAAGGAGAGGATTCAACAAAACAACATAAAAAGAAAATCCCACGCAATGTATGATACTCAAGGCAACCATGAAAGTGGGTTTAGAGCAGAAATTTCAAAAAGAATAGAAGGTGAAAGATGCAATTCCAACTTTTTTAAGACTAATATAAACAAACTGCCAGCACTCTCCCTCCCACGTGTGAGCAGCACCAAGGGAACTTCAACAAATTGTAAATTGGCAGTCTTCTCCTCCTTGCCATGAGCTTTTGGGAGGTGGGTGAGCAGAATTTTTAAAACTTCAATGCAAGTTTCCCTTGGCAGATGTAAACACAAATCCATGCCCTTTGCAAGTCCTTTATGTTTCATGTGGATTTTGGAAGGCTACATTGGAGCTCCAGTGGTGTGGGAAATGTTTTAAAACTACAGCAAGTCATTAGAAGCTAAAAAGAGATTGTTAATTGGCACTGGTAAAGTTGATATTCCCCTCTTCTCACGTGGTAGCTGGTGAAAGGGGCATTTTGAAACAACAAATTGCCAATCAAATGCAAATTGCCAGGAACATGTTATGGTTGGGCAGCAGAAGGATTAGAAATTGTAAAGCATTTGCAATTAGCAAAGCTTCATTTGCAAAGTATCCTCCCTACTGTGAGTCATTACTTGTTGTAAACCTTCACAAATAGAAACCATGTCCCAGCAATAAATAAAAGCCATTTGCCAGCATCTTTTCTATGTTGAAGGATGAGGCTATGTAGCAAAGTTAATATAAGTGCAGATTTAAAGAAATCTCTTCCCCTCTGCATGGGTCTTTGGCTGTTAAAAGATTGAGGTTAAAACTCCAATGGAAAATGTAAACAGCAAGATGGGCTTTCCTCCTCCCACGCATGGTTTAGAATGCATTTAACAAATGCAGTTGAAAGGCGAAATGAAGCAAAAGGCATAAAAGGACTCTCAAGCAATACAAATGACAGAAAACACCATTAAAACCCAGGAAAAAACCTCCAAAAATGCAACTCCAGGCATAAGCCTTAATCCCACATTGGCTGGGAAGTGGTTTTTTTTGATATTTATAAGCAAGAACGCACAGTTTTAGAATGTCTATGCCTTAAAGGCTTTTGACAGATGGTGCCTATGGGCGCCCAAGGTGGGCTCATGCGTGAGCACGCTTCCCGAGGCGACAGAGGAGTTGATTGGACAAAGACTAAGTGGTCCCCATGCAGGCACGCTTCCCGAGGCAAACAGGCGAAATTTTGCAGACGAAGGCCGGGTTAACGAGCGAGCAAGTCCGAGAGAGATCAACGGTGCGCGCTATTTCGCGAAGGGAAGATGCACGTTGTTTAAACCCCGCGAAATAGCGAAAGTGAACGAGAGCCGTCCACGTGGCGGGTACAATCAGCGGTCTAGCAGGCGGGTCCCGGTGAGGTGGCGCACAGGTGGCAGTCCAGTGGTGATGACGTGGCGGCCAAGTGGCAGTGACGAAGCAGATGACGTGGCGATGATGAGGTGTCATCCTAGGTGGCGTCCGGTCAACCCCATCAACCAATCAGAGGCCGCCACGTGGCAAGGCGTCAGAGCACAAATGGAGGCAAAAATCAAATTTAAAATGATTAAATAATATAGTTCAAACTATATTGAAATTCGAAATATTTAAATGTTTGAGCACATTGAGGAATTAATTCGCCCAGGGTCCAATTTTTGGCCAAAGTATAAAGTGTTATATGTTTTCGGAAAGCTCTCGGAGTGAGGAATCCGATTATGAAGTTAATTTTGACAAATGTGAGATGTTTTAGAAGAAATTTCCATGGGAACAAAATTCAGTTAGAGAGGAGACACTTGGCAATTCAGTTGCAGATTTGATTTTCTTCTCTCCTCTTTTTATTCCGAATTCTTCTCAGTTGTAAGGGTTCCAGAATTCTGTGAGGAAGTGCTCCAGTTTTCATGGCTTCCATTTTCTGAAATTCTTGACCCAAACTTGTAAAGTTCTATGGATCTATTCAGGGTATAGAGGCTACATTGCAGGATGATAGATTGTTTTCTAGTTGCAGGTCTTACTTGTGTCAGGCATGAGTAAATTTCCCATGATATTGTCTCTGTGATATTTTTTTTTTCATTATTATGAATTCAATCCTCAAGGAGGATGAAATTTGTCATCTCAAGGAGATTGTGTGACTGTTGTAGGTATCCTTCAAGGAAGGTTTTAAATTCTATAGTCAGTCATAAATGATGAAATATATTTCCAGATCTGATAAAATTGTGAATGAATCAAATAGTGCATTAATATAAGGTATTGATGCATGAATATCTTGTTTAAGGAAAATAAGCTTGCATCTATGATTCATATCTGTGGTTATGTCTGTGACTCTGTTGCCCAATGAACAAGGCACTGGTCTTGCAAGTTTGGGGATGTTTTTAGATATATATTTTAAACGACAAATCTAATTTCCCTTCATGTTTAGGGGTGTGTGTGTTCCATTCTTTCCAAGCTCTGTTTCATCCTATTGTTTGTACAGATCTAGCCAATCTGTAATGTTTCCTAATATGTTGAGCTTGTGAAATGATCTATCTGCTTAATGTTGATGCAGTTACATGTCTGTAATTGTTGTATTTAGTGCATCAAGAGGGTGTCCCCCCCTAGGTCTAGCAGAACCTGAAGTGTAGGAGGATCAATTAGGATCCTATGTTATGTTGTCCAAGCCTTGATGTGTTTTGTAGACTGAAATTGGCCATTTCATAGAAAGATTTGCAGGTGTTCTTGGGTTATCACTTTTGGTGACAAGTGATAACAAGCATCCATTTCTACTACATCACACAACACCCTATCTTTGTATTCACCTACTGAAAATTCTATCCAAACTTGCTCACTAATCAAGGCTTGTTGACCTTTCTTCAACCAAGACACTTTATAGGGATAGGGATTAGGTATTCTTTGCAAGTTAAAAATAAGCTATGTTATCTGTGGACCCTGAGTCCATAATGACTTTGCATGCTTTTCCTTGTACCTTGCAGGAGGTTCTAAAATGATATTTCCTCTGAGGTGGTTCTTTGATGGTTGGCACTTTCAAGAGGGTCTTATTGATTATCAAGAGTTCTCCTTTCTCTAGATCTATAGACTTTGAAGTTGATGTGTGGTAGGAGGTCATGCTTTGACTATCTTCTTCTTGTATTAAATTTTCTCTCCTATCACCTCCTTGGATACCATTGCTAGCTTCTCATGACATCTGAATGACGGATGCCCAATTTGGTTGCATGAAAAGCACCTACCGATGAAGACACTAGGTCCTCTTCCACCGAATCTTCCTCTACCATTTCCCCTCCTTCCTCTAAAGCTACCTTTGTTCCCTGATTCTCCCTCTTGTTCTTGATGGCTAGACTCTCCTTGGGGTTTAGGAGATGATCCTCTTCCATTAAATCTACCTTTTCCTCTGAAACTTGTACCCTTTCCTCTATTATTGTGTTCTCCTCTCCTTTTTTGCTTCTCCTCAATCCTAAGTGCCATCTAAAAACACTTGTGCAGTGATTTAGGGTTGAGAAAACTCAGTTCATCTTGAATACTGAACTTAAGACCATTCATGTACCTTGCTAGCTTTTATGTCTCACTCTCTGGCATCTTTGCTTTGAGGGTCATCCTGTGGAACTCTTCAGTGTAAGTACTGAGATCCAAATCCCGTTTCCTTATATTTTGTAATCTCTTGTGTAAGATTATCTCATAGTCCTCAGGTTGAAACTACCTTTTGATCTCTATCTCCATCTTCTTCCATGAGTTTATAGGTCTCTTTCCTTCTTCATCTCTTTCATTTTGTAGAAAGTTCCACCAACTAAGAGCTGGACCTTTCATTTTGGATTTAGCCACCTTAACACTTTGGTTTTTAGGTACCTCTTCACATTCAAAATAATTCATCATTGCTTCTATCCAATCCATACACTCTTCTAGATTCATCTTTCTAGAGAATGTAGGTAGTTCTTCTCTATTGTCTCTTCTTCCTAGCCTATTAAGGGCTTCAACAAATTGCCTTTGATCTGCCAGTATCAATAGTCCCTCTTCTTCCTCTTTTCCTTCTCCATCAGATGCTGATGCAACTCCCTTTCCTGCATGGTCTTTCTTCAACCTTTTGGTGTAGGAGCACCTAGGACTTAGGCTTATAGGTTTTTCTCAATTTTTGCTTGTACTGACCTTAGCCAAGTTAGGTACTTAATAAGGACTCTAGGAGGGTCCAAGAGTGAGTGTGATGAGTAAAATGTAGGCCTAGATTGAGTTAGCTCTTCTTAGGTTTTCATTTTGTGCATAAGTATTAGTTTGAGTAGGAAATTGACCTTCTTGATGGTCAAAAGAGGCAAAAATTGGTATAGGAATCAGGGAGGGTTAAAATAGTCTTAGGAATGCTTTAAAAGTCATGAGTAATGACTTAGAATAGGTTTCATGGATTAGAAAAGCAAAAAGTGCAAAGTTGCAAAAGTTGTCATGACAACTTTTGAAAGTTGTCATGACAATTTTTGAAAGTTGTCATGACAATTTTTGTCCTAATATGCTTAGCGATGGGGTTAGGTTTATCCCAATGCCCTATAATGCCTCCACATGTGGGGAAGACTATAAAAACCTTCTCTTGCATGGTTACCAAGGTTGGAGTTTTTTTCATGCCCAAACTTTTGGGCAAAAATGAAATAACAATTTTTTTTTGAACAACATTGTAGATAGGAATCTGGAAATCATCAAAGCAATAACAAATTAGACTAGCTCAATCACAAAAACTCAATTGCAGTGACAATCCTAAAAAAATTCAATGAAAACATGAAAACAAGACATTCAAAATGAAATCTAAGCAAACCAAATGTAGATGTCTCCTTCATGTGGCTCCATTGTCCTTCTTTCTCCTTCAAATTGCTTTGTTTGTTGATCTCACCAATAAGTGCATAAGCATGAGATGAAAGCAAGATTGACAAGACAACATAAGGATACTAGAAGCGTGATTGATTCGACCTTTTGATTGAAGAAATTCATCCAATTTATAAACAAATCGGAGAAATGACAAGATTAGCATGAAGAGATTTGAAAGGAAATTTCAAATCAAGAATGACAATTATGACAAATTATGACATATTGACACTTTCTATGCAAGATTGATTGATTGATAATTATGACAAATTGCTATGTCAAAATTGATTGATTGTCAATTATGACAAATTATGACAAATTTGCTATGTCATTCCCATGAAATTAGGAGAAATATAGGAGAAAATTGAAAATTAGATGAATTAGAAATTAGGAAATTAGAAAATTGATGAAAATTAGAAAATTAGGAATTAGGAGAAATTAGTAAATTGGAAAATTAGGTAAATTAATTAGTAATTTTTCATTCATTAATTAATTCACAAAGAGGGAGGAATTAGTTAGCCAATTAAATAAATATTTAATTGTGACAAGAAGACTTAGGATAAATAAATAAATTATTTAACCTAGAGGGAGAAATGACAAACAAGATTAAATGAATAAATCATGAAACCCTAGAAGATGAATTAGAAATGCAAGGATGACAATTAGGTCTTGACAAAAGATAATTGATATCGATTCCATCATGATCATGATTCTGACTAACAAAGGACCAATGCTGATAAGTGATTTGATTGATAAATGCGCCAATTGACTAGGAATAATGACTAATTGATCCAAATTGACATGATTGAGAAGGATGACAATCGATGTCAAATCGATCGCAAAATGACAAGATTGAAAACGACAACTATCAATGAAAAAATAGATTGCAAAATGACAAGATTGAAAATGACCACGATCGATGACAAATTGATCGCAAGATGACAAGATTGAAAACGACAACGATCGATGACAAATCGATCACAAAATGACGAAATTGATCAGAGGACAAGGATCGATGACAAATCGATCGCAAGATGACAAGTTTGAAAAGAGGACAAAAACCCTAATTAGGATTGACGATGTCCAAAATGATGACAAATGAACATGCACATTGATGCGACAGGATAAGATCGACCAAAATCATGACTGAAGATTGTTGTCGACAAGACCAAATTCGAAAGCGAGATAAATGAAGAATGTAGAAGAAGGACTCGATGCTCGCAAATGATAAAAACCAAGTGCGTGACATAGGAGAAATGTTAATGCAACGCAAAAACCCTAAAATAAGGCAATGCGCAAATGTTAAAGTATGATTCCGCAAGCGTTGACCATTTTTAGACATCTACAAACATAAATACATTAAATAATCTACATTTAAAATGGAATTAAATAAATTTTGTCTTAACTAAGGGTTAGCTCTGGGTTAAATAAAATAGTTTACTAAGTTGATTTAATTCAACTCTGTCATTTTAGCGTTAATCTAGAGAGTAGACTAATTATTCCCTAAAAAGGGTCGTCACAACTTAATTAATTAATCTAATTAAACTAATTAATTTCCTCTAATTAAAATTCTCCACCACGAATCAAGAGATATTAATTATCTCAATAGTATTTAAAATACTCAAGGCTAAATAAAAATAATGTTAACTCATATTAAAAATAATTAATTGAACGTACGCGATTACACTTTTAAATATAACTAATAAAGTTAACCAAATCAATTATTATATTTGCCATATAATTTCATTTTATACTAAAGTCAAATTTTAAGTCCCCTTAGACATTTAAATTTCAACAATTAAATATTTGGCCAATAATGACCTCATAGGCTAAAATTTTACATTATACAATTAATAAATTTCATTATTAAAATCCCCTAAGGGAATTTTAACCCAAACATTCATATTTATTTAAATATGAAAACTAATTATATAAAATTTCTCATTAATAACCCTAGTTAATAAAATTAAATCAATTGTGAATATTATTACTATAAAAATTAATTCCCCAAAAACTAATGTAGGAATAACTTTCCTATTTAATTAATTAAAATGTAAAAGGGTTTTAAATTAACTTTCCTATTTAATTAATTCAATTGTAAATGGGTTTTACCCATCACAAATTGAAAAGAGTTCCCCCCCCTCTTTTCAATTTAGACATTTTAAAAAATTTGAACCCTAATTAGGGTTGAGTTATTTCTTATAACCTAACTTATTTTTTTCTTTCTTTCCAAATGCTAACCCCAACCCGAAAAATGGGTTAGGGTTGCATTTCTTAACACATCCCTTTTTTTTAAATGCTAACCCTAACCTGAAAATGGGTTAGGGTTGCTTATTTTAACATATCTTATTTGCTTATTTTAACATATCTTTTTTTTTTTTGTTGCCTTGGGTGTGTGTGTGTGTGTTGTATGTTTCATGGCGGCGAGGAGGGAGAAGGGAGGCTGAAGAGATGTGCCGCGGGGATTGGGTTGGCGGTGGCACACAGGGGATGGTGGCAATGACCACTATGAGTGGCCACCCATAGTGGTGGCTGAGGCCACCACTGGGGTTGCGGCCCAAAGCGGCGCCGTGGCGCCCCTACAAGACTCGGCCCGCAGTGGCAGTCGCGGCCCATAGTGGCACCGTGGGCACCCCTGTGGGTTATGGCCCATAGTGGTGACCGAGGTTTCCCCTATGGGTCGTGGCCCACAGAGGGGCCCGAGCCGCCCCAACGTAGCTCACAAGGAGCTTTGGCTCTGAGGGTATGGGGGATAATACATTTAAAAAAAAAAAAAATAGATAAAATTTTTAATTTATATATATATATATATATTATTATTTATTTATATATATATATATAATCTTTGAAGACATGCATGATTTCAGTAAATAAAATCAGTAAGTTAAAATGATAGATTTACAAGAATATTTCATTTTCAGCTTATATGTATATTTATTTTGATATAAAGGCAACATGTATGTTATTTATTTTTCTTAAGAGAATACTACAACTTAGAAGTAAGGATAAAAACATTAGGCTTGAACTTTACAATATATATATCTATATATATACACACACACACACACACACAAATATATATATATATATATATATATATATATATATATATATATATATATATATATATATATATATATATATATATATATATATATATATATATATATATATATTTCTTTCTTTGTTTAAATCTGTTTATGTTATACTTATTCAGTTTAACAGTAGGATTTTCTTAAATCACAGAATAGAATAAATTTGCTTTCTAACAATATCATAATGTTAACTCTAGACCGAAAGTAACCATATCTAGACTTATTTACTTGCTTCTTTACATGCATTTACAGAATAGAAAATATGACAGTGATATTTTATTTACAGCTGCAACTAATTATTTCAGAATCCACTAAAATAGTAAGATAGAATGCAGTATTAACTCTAAGATATCTATTTATTTTTCCTTTGTATCTGAACTATTGACTTAAGCAAATATTTCATTTCTATATTAAAGTGACTACTTTATTAAAATTTAACTCTGCATTCATTTTTCAATAACACATAGAAACATAAAATAATTTCATTCCTTTCTGCATTAAATAATTAAAACAGAATAAAATATCATTTTCCAATCTTTTTCCAGCAACTATATCAAGACAGAAATAATCCAAAAATGCATTCATCTCATTTAAAGGATAAATACTTCAAGTTAAAATACAATGCCTTTTCTTTATATTTCATGGCAACTAAACAATTAGTCAAATAAATACATTTTCTTTTCTGCAACTTAAATACAATAAGAAACTCTTTTTCTTTTCTGCAACTAAAATACAATAAGAAATTCTTTTTCTTTTTTGCAACTAAAATACAATAATAAACTCATTTTCTTTTCTACAACTAAAATACAATAAAGCATAGGATCATCTCAAATCTTTTTCTCCAATCTTTTCCCAAGAAAAACCTACAATAAAACTTGAAGGATGTGACCATGGAGGCTCACCTCCCAACCTAGGCTTACTAGAAGCCACCCCCAAGCTAGGAGAATCAAGGCTAGATAGGAAACATACATTCAAACACATATAAGAAGAAAACGCATAACAACAAAAGACACTCCCAACCCAAGGCTAAACAACATCACATATGTGACTTTTCAAGTGGGGTGAAGGTAGACTATGCACTTCGAGGAAAATTTTGCAAGTAGAGAAAATAATGCCATAACAAGGCTATGAATAAACACATCCACAAGTTCCAAACTTGTCCCTATAATCCCTTATGTCCCCTAAGGCATACAAGCCAACAAACTCCCCTAATGATCCTCATTGCATAAATAATTCACTATGCAGCAAGGGTCACAAAATCCCTTGTGATTCACTCTCTTCCAAAGAGAGCCTCTCACTCATAGGCTGTCAAACAACCCCTCACCCCAAGGCTACTCTACCCTCCCAAGGGTGAGTTTGGCCTTGAAAAACTCCCATAACAATAACATAAAAACTCACCCCAAAAACACATAAGAACTCAACATCTTCCTACACATATAAATAAAAACAACAATGGAAAGACAAATACAACAACAATCTTTTCAAAAACAACAATATACATGAGCTAGAAAACAACCAACCTTAAATCTGCCAAAAGGGTGAAATGAAGTTGAAGGAGAGCTGCCCAAATCCAAAACCTTTTCCTCTCAAGACTTAGCCAAATTTCCCCAAAAAAAATTACAAAAATTGCTCAAGAATCTAAGTCTCCAAAATGGAGAGTGGGAGATCAAACTTCTCCCTCCCAAACTATTCTCTATGAAGACACTCCTCACTCTTTCCAACCCACTTGGGAAGGGTGAAGGATGTTCATTGGTTGGTCTTCCCAATACCTTATAGTCTCTCTAGCCAAGACACCTCAAAAAGGGTAAAAGGAATGGGGAAGAGAAATGCCACTCATAAGGAGGGTTATCTAGCCTAGGAAGGCTCTTCTAAAGATGACATTCAGCCAACTAAGGAAACTCAATTTTTGGGGAGGCTAAACAGGCCCTACGTAGTGGACACATGGCTAAATTTGGCCTTCATCCATAGGTACATCATATGGCCCACTAAAAATACTCCTGACTTGACCCTAGGAGTTAGTTTAACCCCCTAGAAGTCCACCCAAAGTTTATCTACGGGTCAACCCTGAGTTGACCTTTCTAATGGCTCCCTATCCAAGGTTTACTTGGGACCATTTTAGGATAATTGAAAATATATGCATTGGTAAAATAAATTTCCTCAAAAGAAAAATTTCAATGCCAACTCATCCTACAACACATGTGTGAAGTGACACTACAAAAATAATTACACATCACTAAATTACACATGACAAATATCCCTTTTTTTGGAATTGATAAATTAAACAATTTCCAAATTAAACATACATCCAAGCATAACATTTACAAATTAAAACACATTTACAAATGAGGTGTTGTCTCTCCAAATAGACAACCCTTGGTTTCACAATCACACATAGCCCTATGCTTGATTCTCTGAATAGTTTCCATGGTCACATGGAATAATTTTCCTGCACATCTCACTTGCACATTAGTAATTCCAAAAATAACATATAATATTATCAAAAAGAATACAATTCAGACATCGCATAAAATTTCAATTATAAAAATCAAGTATCCAATTATCTGATAACATCCACATACAATAATCTACTAAATAGCAGCATCATCATAAACATGGAATTAACTCATTTATAGAGCATGCATCCATAATTTCAAGCATCAAAATAAAGTACTGCAAATCAAAGTAAATGATATAATCATATCAATGTTATCCAAACATTGGATCATATAAAATATATGTCCATAATGCATCAAAATATAGTATCAATAATAGGTCCAACATGAAAATAACTGAAATGTTATGACGGCTCGGGGTAGGGTCTCACAGTTTTGTTCTTGTAAGATCAACAATCTAAAACTACTCATTTTCGGACTATTTGACACTATTTTGGCTTATTTTGCTCTTATTGAGAATACAAATGGATTGAATCTATTGATCTAGTAATGGATTAAGTTTCTTTGGTGTGTTTTAGTGTCATTTAATTCATTTAAATATTTGTAGTTAGGTTGTGTTAGTGTTTTCATTGCTTAGTTTGCAAACAACCGGTTTTGGCTTGTACATAGCACTTTTGTGTAAAATGGTTGCCCCATGAATTCCCTCTGTGCTACCATCATGGCCTATTGAGACATGGAAGGAAACCACTTTTACAGTGTACATATGCAGGGGAAAGTTTTGGAGATAAATATTAACATGACTGTCACCTTTTTCTAGGCTAGTCCAGGAGCAACCCGGCTAGAGGAGACATAGTGAATTTGGTATGTAAAGTGCAGGGGTGAATGTAAAACCACAATATAACCTTTTGGAGGGGTCCATGAAGTTCATATATATTTTCCTATGTAAGGGGAAGCCTTGACAAGACCATTTGATGCTCATTTTCCAAACTTGACCAGTCATTGCCGGTTAGGAGGCCTAGAATCCCTTCAAAACCCTCATTTTTGGGTTAGGGCATTGTACGGTGAATTGGGAAACCAAAACCACCATAATCACTTGGGGTTAGGTGATTCTTTGAATAAAAGCAAACCTTTTTGTAGGGTCTTTTGGACCATTTTCCTCTAAGTCCTAGAAAACCAGATTTTGGAGGCCTAATAGGGGCTCATTCCTTATAGCCCTTTTCTAGAAAAAATAGTGAATTCAGTAAGAAAGCTAATGGATGAAAACCACAAATGGACCCAAAAGGTATTAAAATCATTTTAGAAACCACCTCTACCTCAACTCACAACAGTAGGAGGTCAAATTGACAAGTTGAAGTCAAGATGGCCATGATGAGCACATGGGACACATTGTAAATTGGTAGGGTTCCTAGTTAAATACTTGAAGAAAACACCTTGAGATTGACAAGAAGAAAGCCCTAGAAGAGATTAAGAAGGACTTGGAGGTCTTAGAGAATAGTTAGACCTGGAGAGTTGGTGGAATTGAGCAACACCAACTAGGTGAACCCCATCAAATTGGTATCAAAGCCTATAAGATTTGGGCTAGGTGAGTAGATGTCCTTAGTGGAATCTATAGGAGACAACAAAATGGTGACCAATGCAAAGTTGGAAAAGAAAGTGGATGATCAGGAGGAAGAGAATAGACTCCTGAAGGAGAAGTTGCTTGAATTGGAAAGTAAGCTTGGTGAGATTGAAACCAAGGCAGATGAAGTGTTGGTAAAGGTTGAAGGAGTAGAAAGGAAGGGTAAGGAAGTGTCAAAGATAGAAAAAGTACCTAAACCTAATCCTGTCCTAGAATAAGAACCTTTCCTAAAGGCATTGAAGGCCTTAAGTGGTAAATCACTAGAAGGATTGCCATTGTTCACTGGCAAGATGGAAGCAGAAGTGGTCTTAGAATGGATAGAAGGCATGGAGAACCATTTTGAACGTGAAGGCATAATTGAAACCCAAAGAATTAAAGTGGCCAAATCAAGGATGAGAGGAGCTACTCTCATATGGTGGAAATTTGTGCAAGATGAGAGAAAGAAAATGGGCAAAGCACCCATCTCTTCTTGGAAGGGGATGTTAGTCAAAATCAAAGAAGTCTATCTCCCTGATGACTATGAAGTGAATATTCATAGGAAGAGACAAAAATTAAGACAAAAAGACCTTGATGTTAGTAGTTATACAGAGGAGTTCCATAAACTTAGCCTTAGATCTCATGCAGTGGAAGAAGAGAGTCTCAAAGTTGCTAGGTACCTAAATGGCCTATGGTGGAACATCCAAGAAGAAATCAATTTAATGAGTCCAAAGACAGTTCATCAAACCTATCAACTTGCCCTTAAAGTGGAAGAAAAATTGAAAAGAAGACATGACTCAAGTAGAAATAGGGGCAGGGGTAGAGGAAAAGATAACAGAGGCCATAGGGGAGGCTTTGGAGGAAGAAGTTCTAAACAAAGAACACAAGGAGAGTTTAAACTCACTGAGCAGCAAGAGAGTGGCACTAGTAAAGGAGGATTCAATAGAGGAAGGGGATCAAACAATGGTTTTAGAGGAAGATCTAGTGGACAAGGTAGAGGTTCCTCATATTTTGCAGCAATGAAGTGTTATCATTGTAACCAACTTGGTCATCTAGCATATAGGTGTCCAGAGAAGGGTTCATCATCACAAGGTGGTGAAAGAAGAGTGATTTATCTTCAAGAAGAGTCTTCAAGGAGCAAGACTTCAGAGCTTGCCTTAGAATCAGAGGTAGGTGACAACTTGATGATAAGGAGAACTTTGACCAACTAATTGGTCAGAGAAGAGCCAAGCCAAAGAAGGTCCTTATTTAGGATCAAATGCAAGATTATGGACAAGGTTTGCAAAGTGATAATTGATTCAGGGTCAACAGACAATATTGTGTCAGAAGAGGCAGTGAGTAAGCTCAAATTGCAAAGGATACCTCACAACAACCCATATAGAGTCACTTGGTTGAACAAAGGCCAACATGTCCTAGTCAATGAGCAAGCATGGGTGGATTTTACCATTGGGAGGTATAAGGAAAAGGTGTTATGTGATGTCCTACCCATGGATGCATGCCATCTTCTATTGGGAATACCATAGAAATTTGGTAGACAAGTTATTCATGATGGAGCCAAGAATGCATACTCATTCAAGAAAGATGGAGTCACATTCAAGATTCAGTCTATCCTTGAGGAAAGTGAAAAGAGGGTAGTAGGTCCTAATGTTCTTTTGGTGAGTGAAAAAAAATTCTTGAAGACACTAGAGGAAGGTGAAGGTATAGGGTTTGCATTAGTAATGAAGACTAAAGAGGAAGACAAGAAAGAGAATTCAAATTTACCAATAGAGGTTCAAGACCTAATGAAGAATTTCAAAAGAATAGTGAGTGATGGACAACTAGCCACCTTACCTCCTAAAAGAACCATAAGCCATCAAATAGACTTCATTCCTGGAGCATCCTTACCTAACAAGGCAGCTTATAAAATGACTCTTCAACAAAATGTTGAGATTTCCAAGCAAATCCAAGAGCTCTTAGACCAAGGCTTAATTAGGAAAAGCATTATCCCTTGTTTTGTCCCTACCGTGCTAGCCCCAAAGAAAGGTGGTACTTGGAGATTGTGTACTAATTCTAGAGCTTTAAATATGATCACCATTAGATATAGGTTTCCAATTCCTAGAATAGAAGACCTAATGGATTGTTTAGGGGAAGCCAAGTACTTTACCAAGATTGACCTTAGAAGTGGATACCACCAAATTAGGATTAAGGAGGGTGATGAATGGAAAACTGCATTCAAGACAACAAAGGGTCTTTATGAATGGCTTGTAATTCCATTTGGCTTATCTAATGCCCTAAGAACCTTCATGAGACTCATGAATAAGGTGATGAATAACTTTATAGGTAAATTTGTGGTGGAATATCTAGATGATATTCTGATTTTCAGTAAGGATAGGGCAGGTCATATTAATTATTTGCAAGATGTACTACAAAGATTGTATGATGAAAAGCTAAACATGAATTTGGATAAGTGTGAATTTGTTAAGTGGGAGTTGGTTTACCTTGGGTTTGTGTTGTCTCAAGGAAATCTCAAGATGGATCCTAGTAAGGTTGAAGCCATAGTAAATTGGCCTACTCCTAAGTCAACAACAGAGGTGAGAAGCTTCCATGGACTAGCTCAGTACTACAGGAAGTTCATTAGGCAATTCAGTGCTATATGTGCACCAATGTTAGAAACCATTAGAGGTGGAATGAAGACAAAGTTTCACTGGAGTGAACAAGCAAATAGAGGTTTTGAAACCTTGAAGGAGAAGATAGCTACTTAACCGGTGTTGGTATTGCCTAGTTTTGAGAGACTTTTCATAGTGGAATGTGATGCAAGAAATGTTGTAGTAGGTGTTATCCTAAGCCAAGAAGAAAGACCAGTAGCTTTCCATAGTGAGAAGCTAAGTGATGCAAAGAGGAAGTGCTCCTCTTATGACTTGGAACTATATGCTTTAATACAGGCTTTGAGGAAGTGCAGACACTATCTCCTTCCTAAGGAATTTGTAGTCTATACAAACAACCAAGCATTGAGCTTTCTAAACTCACAAGAAAAACTCAGTCATAAACATATGAAATGGGTGTAGTATATGCAAGCCTAAACATTCATAACCAAGCACAAGAAAGGACAGTTAAACCAGGTTGCTGATGCATTAAGCAAGAGACTTTTGACAGTCCAAGAAATCCAATTGAGGAGCATAGGAGTTGACAATTTTAGAGACT
Organism: Cryptomeria japonica; assembly: GCF_030272615.1. Lineage (NCBI taxonomy): Eukaryota > Viridiplantae > Streptophyta > Pinopsida > Cupressales > Cupressaceae > Cryptomeria > Cryptomeria japonica. The sequence goes on along the minus strand of NC_081406.1, from coordinate 421,635,917 downwards.
TATACCTAGAGGATGAAGATTTCTCAAATGCCTATAAGGTGTGTAAGGAGTATCAAAATCACTTCCATAGTGAGTATTTTGAATTTACTTTGCAAGATGGACTATTGTTTAGAGGTGGGCAGATTTGTGTGCCTAGAGGCTCAATGAGAGAAAATCTCATACAAGAAAAGAATAATGGTAGCCTTAGTGGTCATTTTGGAGTCAATAAGACTCAAGAGTTGGTTCAGAGGTACTACTATTAGCCTAGGATGAATCAAGATGTGAAAATGTATGTGGAGACTTGCATAGTTTTCCAAAAGGCCAAGGGTACTTCTTCAAATGCTGATTTATACCAACCTCTTCCCATACCAAATAGACCTTGGGAGTGCATTAGTATGGACTTTGTAGTAGGTTTACCAAGGACAAAGCAGGGATTTGATAGCATTTATGTCATTGTGGATAGATTTAGTAAGAAGGCCCACTTTGTACCTTGCAAGACTACTCATGATGCATACCAAATAGCTCATTTGTTCTTCAAACAAGTGATAAGAATACATGGTTTACCCATGAGCATTGTTTCAGATAGGGACTCAAAGTTCATGAGTCATTTCTAGAAGACACTTTGGCAAAAGCTTGGCACCAACCTATCTTTTGGATCAGCCTACCATCCTCAAATAGATGGGCAGACCGAAGTGGTAAATAGGAGCTTGGGGAGCTTATTGAGGTACCTTACCAAAGAGTATGGTCAGAAATGGGATCAATTGCTTTCACAAGCTAAATATTCTTACAATGACACAATGAATAGGACCACTGATAAGAGCTCTTTTGAAGTGGTCTATGGTGTTCACCCAAGGGGTATTTTGGAGTTGAGAGACTTAGGTAGTGCAGCAACAAGAAGTGGATATGAAGAAGACTTTTCTCAGTCAAGCAAGCATTGATGGAGAACACAAGCAAAATTAAGCAAAAAGTTGATGAGAGAAGGAAGAACCTACAATTCTAAGTAGGAGATCATGCCATGGTGCACCTAAACAAAGCAAGGCTATAGCAAGGAGTGCCTAACAAGTTGAAAATGAGAAGGTTGGGTCCATGTGCTATTATAGCCAAGTATGGATAAAATGCATACAAGGTGGACCTACCTAGTGACATAGGACTGTCACCGATTTTCAAGATAGGAGACTTAGTTGCCTACAAATGACCAATTCAAGGCTTAGATTGCAGTCACTCAGAGGTATCAGATGATGTGAACAACCTTCAACTACCAGCCAAACCAAATCCAAAGGCTGAGAAGGTGTTGAGTTCAAGGATCACCAAGAAGACAAGGCATCAAATCTATTGGGACCACCTAATCAAATGGTAGGGTATGGATGATGTTGAAGCTACATGGGTGCTTGAGACAGAGTTTAAGAAGCTAGGAATTGATCAGAATCTGATTCCCAAGGAGGTGACTTAGTTTTCTTTTGTTTGGGAGAATGGTGCAGAAGCACCTAAGACTTAGGCTTATAGGTTTTTCTCAATTTTGGCTTGTACTGACCTTAGACAAGTTAGGTACTTAATAAGGACTCTAGGAGGGTCCAAGAGTGAGTGTGATGAGTAAAATGTAGGCCTAGATTGAGTTAGTTCTTCTTAGGTTTGCATTTTGTGCATAAGTAGTGGTTTGAGTAGGAAATTGACCTTCTTGATGGTCAAAAGTGCCAAAACTTGGAATAGGAATTAGGGAGGGTTAAAATAGTCTTATGAATGTTTTAAAATTCATGAGTAATGACTTAGAATAGGTTTCATGGATTAGAAAAGAAAAAAGTGCAAAAAGTGCAAAGTTGCAAAAGTTGTCATGACAACTTTTGAAAGTCGTCATGACAATTTTTGTCCTAAAATGCTTACCGATGGGGTAAGGGATAGCCCAATGCCCTAGAATGACTCCATTCTTGGGGAAGACTATAAAAAAATTCTTATTCATGGTTACCAAGGTTGGATTTTTGTTCTTGTAGGATCAACAATCTGAAACTACTCATTTTTAGACTGTTTGACACTATTTTGGCTTATTTTGCTCATATTAAGAATACAAATGGATTGAATCCATTGATCTAGTAATGGATTGAGTTTATTTAGCATGATTTTGTGTCATTTAATTCATTTCAATATTTTTAGTTAGTTTGTGTTACTATTTTCATTGCTTAGTTTGTAAACAACCAGTTTTGGCTTGTACATAGAAATTTTGTGTAAAATGGTTGCCCCATGAATTCCCTCCGTGCTACCATCATGAAAAGTTGGGAGATGGAAGGAAACCACTTGTAAAATTTATATATGCAAGGGAAATTTCTAGATATTAAGATTAAAATAACTGTCACCTTGTTCTAGGCGAGTCTAGGAGCAACCCGGCTAGAGGAGACAGGGTGAATTTGGTGTGTAAAGTGTAGGGGTGAATGAAAAAACACAATATAACCTTTTGGAGGGGTCCATGAAGTTCATAAAAAGTTTCCTATGTAAGGGGAAGCCTTGAAAAGACCATTTGATGCTCATTTTCCAAACTTGACCAATCACTGCCAGTTAGGAGGCCTAGAAACCCTTCAAAACCCTCATTTTTGGGTTAGGGCATTGTACAGTGAGTTGGGAAACCAAAACCACCATAATCACTTGGGGTTAGGTGATTCTTTGAAGAAAATCAAACCTTTTTGTAGGGTGTTTTGGACCATTTTCCTCTAAGCCCTAGAAAACTGGATTTTGGAAGCTTAATAGGGGCTCATTCCTGTAGCCCTTTTCTAGGCAAAATAGTGAAATCGGTAAGAAAGCTAATGGATGCAAACCTCAAATGGACCCAAAAGGTATTAAAATAATTTTAGAAACAACCTCAACACCTTTGCATCAACTCACAAGAGTAAGAGGTCAAATTGACAAGTTGAAGTCAAGACAACCATGATGAGCACATGGGAAACACTGTGAATTGGTAGGGTTCCTAGTTAAATACTTGAACCAAACACCTTGAGATTGACAAGAAGCAATACCTAGAAGATATTTAGAAGGAATTGGAGGTCTTAGAGCATATTTATGCCTAGAGAGTTGGTGGAATTAAGCAACACCAACTAGGTGAAGTGTGAGCAAACTAGGTGAACCCCATCACCTTTCTCTCTCTTCCTCCATCTTTTTATTCTTAGCCGCCTGTTCCCTTGCTATCTTGACCAACTCCATGTTTTTCATGGGTCTAATGGTAATCTCCTCACTATTCCCTATTGCATCTTCCATTGCTTTATTCTTCCCCAAGTCTCTTCTGATGCTCTGATACCACCTGATGTAGAGGTTGGCAACATTAAGGCGATAAACCCACCTACACACCTTGGTCTTCTATCCCTTGAGTCTCTTTAAAGGCTAAAACCACACCTCAAGTGTGAAATTAGATTCTTACACATAACAAGGGATGTCACAACACTTCTACACACTACCTAAGACCTATTAAGATCTTCTAGAATGATACTTTGGACCATAGGGCAAATATTGGCTTTTGAGGCTTAGAGAGGCCTACCAGTTAGTAGCCCTATTTCAATGTCGTTTTGGATTTTTCTCCAATTTGTACCAAACAAAACCCTACAAAAATTTAGGTTTTAGACACCCTTTTGGGATTACTATCAGATTCCAAAAGTTTGGAATTCCACCCTATTCCTGCACTCTTCAACACCTACTTGGGTCACAGGCCTAATTGATCAAGTTAGACCGATTTTAAAAAGGAGGTATATGAGAATGGGATCACAGGAAGGTTTCAACTCTTTAGGAGGTTTCTTCTACGTCCAAATACTCTAACTCCATCAATTCAACTCATCATCGCATCATTACTCATAGTATGCTCAATGAATCTCATTCTATTCTAATTTAAACTGTCAAACGGTTTAGACTAGGGCTTGGTGGTAAGGTTACCAACCAACTCCTCTAACCTTTCCCATTTGGAATCTCAAAATACATGCCCCTAACTTGAATTCTACCAATGGAAATTGGACCCCAATGAGGAAATTGCAAGTTTGGGCCCCATTTGCATTGTAACCCTTGAAAATGGAGAGGTTCAAACCTGGAAAGGGTAAAACGCTTATAACTTCCACTAAAATTAACTTCAAGAGGTTAGACCAAATGTATTGGAAGGGTATTTTAGGGATCTTTCTAATCAAATAAAAAATTCATCAGTAGATTTCACACCTTGGATGGACAGTACAGAAAAATGTCACGGTTATGGCAAAATCACTTGTTCTATTCACTTTCTCCACCAAACTTTACAAAACTCTCAACCCTATCTCTGTTGCGGTTGTCCAAGAATATATAAACCTTTTCCAACATCCATAACCAACTTTTAAATAGTTAAGACAGTTGGAGAAGTAGTTGGCATCCTACCGACAACTTTGAAAAGTTTCTTGACAACAAATGCAACATTTTGCAACGTAGGACAACATTGGTTATTAAACCCTTAGACCTTATGGAAACACATCCTAGGTAATGATTTGTTATTTTTAGACTCCAAACACCTAAGACAACATCCTAGACACACCAACATTGAAAATCCAAATTCCAAGTCTTCATGGCCTAATAGACCTCTAAGTTTATATGTGATGGGGAGGTGGTTCTCAAAGAGAGTCTATCCTTTTTCAAAAGGAAGTCAAGTGTTGTCCTAGTGGACTCCCTTCACTATTCATCTAGTCTGCTAATCAATTTAGACACCTCAACTCTCTAGTAGTGCTCCCAATCAATATGTGCTCACTGGTTGCTTAGGCATGGTTGAGACTCACAAGGGTAAAGCCAACCTTACACTCTCAAACTCCTAACAAATGCTTGTAGAGGTTGAAATAAATGTTCATGATGTTTTCCAAGGGTAATCAACTAGTTTTGAGTAGGGGTTTTGTCCATTTCCCCATTGCTCCTTTCCTTTCCTATCTTCTAGGCCTGGTAGCCCTAGAGCCCCAATTAGCCCTAGCTAACCATTTTTTTTGGATTTGCTCACAATTTCCCCAAAAATGCACACAAACTCTTTGGTGATCTGAGTACCCTTTTGGAATTAATTTCCAATTTGTGAAATGAGAAATCTCAGTTTGACTATACATGTACGGAACCCAAGAAATGCTTGTTTTAGGGGGTTTTAGGCTTGTTTTGGTCTTTTTCCAAAGGTTTGGTGTCTTCCTTGATCTGCCACACCCCACTTGTTCATTTCAAACACTTTTCACTTCTAACCCTACTCATCCCTGCAAGCAGTTTCATATTTTCACTCATTTCCTAACCGGGCTATGACTAAGCTCACCTAGGAAATGGTGCTTATTGGCCTTTCAATGACCTCCAAAGGAAACTAAATAATATATACACTATAAAAAGGTTCCATCTCTTGAGTCCCAATGGTTATTGAGAAGAACTCAAAGGACTTCAAGCTGGAACCATGTTTGGGCCTCTCAAACCCCTACTCAGACTGAGAGCTTACAAAATTAACAACTCAATTCAAACCTACACAAAAATGAATCAAGATGCTTCTTGAGAACTACAAGAAAATGTACAAAACAATAAGCAAAGAACAACAATGTAATTAATCCATTAAGTAGGGACTGTTGCTCTAATTCTTGGAAAACACAAGGTAAGAACTCAAAAATGGTCTCCAATTTGTATTCCAATCTGCTCCAGGCATTCTCCAACCTTATTAAATTCATGCTCAGGGAATTTATATGCCATTTTTGGCCTAACTAACTCTCCATCGGTTTCCTAACCAACATTTTTCTCAAAAATGCAAAAAGTTGCTCAATGTTGCAAAAAGTTGTCAAGCAACTTTGAGAACTTTTGCCAAAAAGTGCATTTTTTCTTTACATGCTTTTTTTTCTCCTCCAAACCATCTAGGATGACTAAAAACCACTACTTTAACATGTCCCAATTCCAAACAAGGATATTCAAGACATTTTACATCAAAATGCAAGATTATGCCATTTTAGGCTTACAAGGACTTACAAGCCAAAATTGTGCAAATGCATTGTCGTATGGACATTCAACCTACCAAATCATTTCAAAAAAATATGACGAGCTAATAGAAGACTCTTATTCACCATCCCAAACCAAAATATGAACAAACACACCAAAATGAATAAATTGCACTCAAAACTAGGTGCTCTTGCACCATACTCCCCCAATGAAAAGAAATCAAGTGACTCCTTGAGGTAGAAAAGAAAGTGGAACTCCATGCTTAGAGAAGTTTGCCTCAGGTATCCAAGTAGCCTCTAATGTTGGAAGGTGCTTCCACTTGATCAAGTTCTCCATATAGGAGGTATGCCTTGTTTTCTTCAAAACTCTAGAATCTAACACCTTCTTGGCTTGGGGAATGGGTGTAGTTGGTAAGGGAAGGTCTGAAAGAGCTTGAGAGAATTCAGATACTCTAATATCTTCTATTGGAAGTGTTCCCTTATACTGCACCAAATCTGCTACATTGAAAATAGGTGATAAAGCCATATCATTGGGTAAGTCTACCTTGTATGCATTATTGCCATATTTGGCCAAAACATTGCATTACCTATCCTCCTCATCTGAAGCTTGCTAGGGACACCTTTTTGAAGTCTTTCCTTGTTCAAATGGACCATCACCATGTCACCAATAGAAAATTGGATATCCTTTCTTTTCTCATCCACTTTGTCCTTGATCCTTTGAGTAGTGTCCAATAGGGCTGTCCTAACCTGCTCATGAACCTCTTGCATAGATTGAGCCATGTCTAAGGCATTTCCACTTTTTTGTCCCATCTTTCCCACATCTTTGAGCTCCAAAATCTCTCTAGGATGAATGTCATACACCACCTCAAAAGGGCTTTTACCGGTAGACCTATTCACACTATCATTGTAGGCAAACTCAGCTTGATGGATGATCTGATCCCAAGCTTGACCATACTCTTTTGTTAGGCATCTAAGTAGATTTCCAAGTGTTGTATTGACTACCTCAATTTTTCCATCCATTTGGGGATGATAGGCTGAACTAAAAGACAAATTACTACCTAATCTTTGCCACAAAGTCTTCCAAAAATGACCAATAAACTTTGCATCCCTATCTGACACAATGCTGATAGGTAAACCATGAATTCTAATAACCTCTTTGAAAAACAAGTGAGCAATGTGGCTAGCATCATGAGTGACCTTGCATGGAATCAAATGAGCCATCTTACTAAACCTATCTACCACAACATAGATGTTATCAAAACTTGATTTGGTTTTAGGCAAACCAACAACAAAGTCCATTCTTACACATTCTCATGGCCGGTTGGGATAGGTAAAGACTGATAAAGACCAACATTGGAAGATGTGCCCTTAGCTCTTTGGCAAACCACATATTTCTCTACATATCTTCTCATATCTCTTTGCATTTTAGGCCAAAAGTAGAACCTTTGGACAAGTTCCAAAGTCTTGTTCGAACCAAAATGTCTACTCAAGCATCCATTATGCTTCTCTTGCATCAAGTTTTCTCTCATAGACCCTTTAGGCACACCTAGCAGTCCTCCTTTCAACACAAATCCATCTTGCAAGGTGTAATCTGCATATTCACTATGAAAATGGTTTCCAAACCTTTGGCAAGCCTTGTAGGAAGCAGCAAAGTCTTCTTCTTCATATAAATTCTTGAAATTATCCACTCCAATGCTCTTGAGCTGCACTTCTTGCACTGTTAGTAACCTCCTACTCAATGCATAAACTACCTTATTACATTGTCCTTTCTTATGTTTAATGGTAAAGGTATATGACTACAAATACTCTACCCATTTAATATGCTTATGGTTTAACTTCTCTTGAGAATTAAGAAAGATAAGAGCTTGATTATCAATGTAAACCACAAATTCGTTAGGCAACAAATAATGCCTCCATTTCCTAAGAGATTGAACAAGTGCATATAATTCCAAACAATAGGAGGAATACCTTTTCTTTGCATCATTGAGCTTCTCACTGAAGAAGGCAGCTGGTCTATTGTCTTTACTCAAAATTGCTCCAACCACTATGTTGTTTGCATCACATTTAATGGTGAAGAGCTTGTCAAAGCTTGGTAGGATAAGTACTAGTTGAGTAGCCACCTTTGTCTTCAAGAGATAAAAACCTCTTTGTGCTTCCTTTGTCCATACAAACTTGGTTCTCATACCTCCCTTGATTGTCTCAAGCATGGGTGCACATATTTCACTGAACCCTCTGATGAACTTCCTATAAAACTGAGCCAAGCCATGGAAACTTCTTACTTCACTTGCTGTCCTAGGTGTTGGCCAATTGATTATGGCTTCCACCTTAGAGGTATCCATCTTCAAATCACCTCTTGAGACTACAAACCCAAGATACAACAACTCCTATTTCATAAACTCACATTTCTCCAAATTGATGGTTAGTTGCTCATCAGATAGTTTACTCAATATAATTTCTATATGCTTAAGATGTTCATCATTAAAATTGATAAAAATTAAGATTTCATCTAAGTAAACAACATCAAATTTACCAATGTATTCCTTTATTACTTCATTCATGAGTCTCATGAATGTGCTAGGAGCGTTTGTGAGTCCAAATGGAATAACAAGCCATTCATAGAGTCCTTCTATAGTCTTGAAGGTTGTCTTCCATTCATCACCCTCCTTTATTATGATTTGGTGTTAACCACTCTTGAGATATATCTTGGTGAAGTATTCTGCACCTCCCAAACAATCCATCAAGTCTTCAATTCTTGGGATGGGAAATCTATACCTGATAGTAATCCGGTTTATGGTTCTAGATTCAGTGCAAAGTCTCCAAGTACCTCCCTTATTTGGAGCCAAAACGGTGGGTATTGTGAATGGGTTGATGCTCTTCCTGATTAGTCCATTGTCTAGGAGTTCTTGTATTTTCTTGGCTATCTCCTTGTTGTGATTCAGTGTCATTTTATAAGCTACCTTATTAGGCAAAGAAGCTTCAGGAATGAAGTCAATTTGATGACTTATGGCACGTTGAGGAGGCAATGTAGCTAGTGTTCCATCACTAATAATGTATTTAAACTGATTTAGGACCTGCTGCACTTCTTTAGGAATGCTTGCCTTCTTCTCTTTGCTTCCCTCTTTTGGTTTTACAACAATGGCAAACCCCACTCCTTCTCCCTCCTTGAGTGTGTTGATGAACTTTTTCTCACCAACTAGCAGCACATTAGGACCTTTGGATCTACCCTCTACTTGGTCTCCTATGGAATGGATTTTGTATGTGGTTCCATCCTTTTGGAAGGTATAAGCATTCTTCTCTCCATGGCATATTGCCTTTCTGTCAAACTGCCATGGCCTACCTAGGAGTAGGTGGCAAGCATCCATGGGCAAGATATCACACAAGATTTTATCTTTGTAGCCTCGTATGGTGAACTCCACCCAAGTTTGTTAATTTACAAGAACATGCTGCCCCTTGTTGAGCCAAGTAACTCTATAAGGATCACTATGTGGTATTCATGGCAAATTGAGCTTACTCACCTCTTCCTCTAACACTATGTTGTAAGTGGATCCTGAATCCACCACCACTCTACATACCTTTCCCATGATCTTACATTTTATTCTGAACAAGGATCTCCTTTGGCTAGGTTCCTCCTTAACTAGTTCTTTAATCAAGACTCTTCTTATCATGAGGTTCTCTCCAACCTTTGAATCCAAACTTAATTATGATGATTTCATGTTTGCTGCATCCTCTTGAGCATAAGTTACTCTCCTCTCACCTCCTTGGGATGAAGAAGACTTCTCAGGGCATCTATAGGCTGAGTGTCCAAGTTGATGGCAATTGTAGAACTTCATGGTAACAAAATAGGACCCTCTTCCTGATCCACTAGACCTTCCTCTACTAGAGATGCTAGATCCCCTTCCTCTATAGATGCTCTTTCTATTGGAATCCCCACTTTTCTCAACTAACTTGGATTCCCGTTGGGATCTTTGGTCTACACTTCTTCCACCATAACTACTTCTCTGACCTCTGCCATCTCTTCCCCTACCTCTACCTTTGTTGCTTTATTCTTGTTTATTCTTGCTCTTTTCCTCCACTTTCAGTACGAATTGATAGCACTTATGCATAGTGTTGGGGCATAATAAGCTTAATTCCTCTTGAATATTCCATCTCAAGCCATTCAAGTATCTAGCTACCTTGATGCTCTCATCCTCTACCACCTTGGATCTCAGACACAACTTCTAAAATTCCTTAGTAGCTACTCACATCCAAGTCTCTTTGTCTCAAATTTTGTCTCCTCTTGTGCAACTGGATCTCATAATCTTCAGGGATGTATGCCTTTTTCACCTTGGCTAACATGCCCTTCCAAGTAGTGATGGGGTTCTTACCCTCTTTTATCCTCTCTTCTTGGATTAATTTCCAACAAGTCAATGTTTCTTCCCTCAATATATACTTGGCCACCTTTACCTTTTGTGCCTCACTGATTCCATCACATTCAAAGTGATTCTCCAATCCCTCTATCCATTCCAGGACTACCTCAAGCTCCATTTTTCCACAAAAAAGTGGCACTCCTTCTAGGGATTTTCCTCCTAAGGCTCTGATTGCTTTAAGGAAAGGTTCTTCAGGTATAATAGGGTTTGGTTTAGGTGTCCTATCCTCTTCTACAACTTCTTTACCCTTCCCTTCATTTACCTTGATTGTCACTTTCTCAGTTTTGTCTTCAACTGCATCTAGTTTGCTCTCCAATTGTAGTAATCTTTCTCTAAGGAGCCTATTTTCTTCCTCTTGATCTTCTACCTTCTTGGCTATCTCTACATTGGTCACCATCCTTAGACTATTCTCTCCTACTAAGTCAATGTTTGTCATGTATTGGCTTCTTCCCAAATCTTGGTTGCTTTGATACCACTATGATGGGGAGGTGGTTCTCAAAGAGAGTCTATCCTTTGTCAAAAGGAAGTCAAGTGTTGTCCTAGTGGGATCCCTTCACTGTTCATCTGGTCTACTAATAAATTTAGACACCTCAACACTCTAGGAGTGCTCCCAATCAAGATGTGCTCACTGGTTGCTCAGGCATGGTTGAGATTCACAAGGGTAAAGCCAACCTTACACTCTCAAACTCCTAACAAATGCTTGCAGAGGTTGAAATAAGTTTTCATTATGTTTTCCAAGGGTAATCAACTAGTTTTGAGTAGGGTTTTGGTCCATTTCCCTACTGCTCCTTTCTTTTCCTATCTTCTAGGCCTAGTAGCCCTAGAGCCCCAATTAGCCCTACCTAACTAGTTTTTGGGGATTTGCTCACAATTTGGTGATCCAAGTACCCTTTTGGAAGTACTTTCCAATTTGTGAAATGAGAAATCTCAGTCTGACTGTACAGGTACGAAACTCGAGAAATGCTTGTTTTAGGGGGTTTTAGGCTTGTTTTGGTCTTTTTCCAAGGGTTTGGTGTCTTCCTTGATCTGCCACACATCCAAACTCACACATATGCTCTGCCACACCCCACTTGTTCATGCCAAATACTCCGCACTTCCAACCCTTCTCATCCCTACAAGCACTTGCATATTTTCACTCATTTCTAAACCGGGCTATGATTGAGCTCACCTAGGAAATGGTGCTCATTGGCCTTTCAATGACCTCCAAAGGAAAATAAAGACTATATACACTATACAAAGGTTCCATGGCTTGATTCCCAAGGGTTATTGAGAAGAACTCAAAGGACTTCAAGCTGAAACCATGTTTGGGCCTCTCAAACCCCTACTCAGGCCGAGAGCTTACAAAATTAACAACTTAATTCAAACTTGCACAAAAACTAATCAAGATGCTTCCTAAGAACTATACAAACAAATACAAAACAATAAGAAAATAACAACAATGGAATCAATCCATTAAGTATGGACTGTTGCTCTAATTCTTGGAAAACACAAGGTAAAAACTCAAAAATGGTCTCCAATTTGTATTCCAATCTACTCCATGCATTCTCCAACCTTATTACATTCATTCTCAGGGCATTTATATTCAATTTTTGGCCTAACTAAATCTCCATCCATTTCCTAACCAACCCTTTGCTCAAAAATGCAAAAAGTTGCTCAACATGGCAAAAAGTTGTCAAGCAACTTTGAGAACTTTTGCCAAAAAGTGCATTTTTGCTTTGCATGCTTTGTTTTCTCCTCCAAACCATCTAGGATGACTAAAACCCACTACTTTAACATGTCCCAATGCTAAACAAGGCTATTCAAGATATTTTACATTGAAATACAAGATTATGCCATTTTCGGCTTACAAGGGCTTACAAGCCAAAATTAAGCAAATGCATTGTCCTATGGACATTAAACCTACCAAAGCATTTCAAAAACATATGAGGACCTAATAGAAGACTCTTATTCACCATCCCAAACCAAACTATGAAAAAACACACCAAAATGAATAAATTGCACTCAAAACTAGGTGCTCCTGCACCAATATGCTCACCTAAGAGATTATTGACCATACAAATAGGCACTCAATTACATCAAGGGTAATCATTGATCCAACCCATTATTAAATCACAAATGAACATGTAGACACCACCATGTGCTTGAAATAGAGGTGTAGTAGAAGGTACTTTGTACCAGTTTTTCCCTTTATTGGGTTTTCTATGTACAAATCATGGTGTTATGTGGTATGGTTGCATTGTGTTAATTATATGTTTCATTCTTAATTTTTATTGCTTACCGGTATCTTTTTTTTCTATTCCAATATTCAATGTTTATGTGCTTTGGTTAAAGGTTATTGAGTGGTTTGATTGATATAATCTGTTAACAACTAATTCACCCCCCTCTCTCAGTTGTTCACCGATTATCCTAACAATCGGTATCAGAGCTTTGGTCCTCTTTTGCAGAAGCTTAACTACTTGAGGAAGATCCCATGCCGGCTAATACTTCAAATCCACTGACAACTATTTTCAGAAGAGAAATCCCTAAGCTTGATGGAACAAATTATGGGATATGGAAATCCAAATGGAGACTCATCTTAGATGTCTTGGCAAGGACATTTGGTAGATCACTAAGAAAGGATATACACCTTATGATCTAGCATCTGGCAATCCTGCTCCTGCAGACCTAGACAAGAATATTGAAAATGATTGCAGAGCTAAAGAAACCCTTTTGTATGCACTTACTGATCAGAAAATCATGGGATTGACTGATAAATCATCGGAAAAGGTCATGTGGGATAAATTGCAAACTCTGAATGAAGGTGATCCTATTGTCAAAATTGCTAAACTTAATGGTTACCGGGTAAGGTATGAAAACTTGAAGATGGAAGATAATGAAAGAATTGCTACATTTATGGAAAGAGTAAATGAGATTGTCATGGGAACTCAATGTTGTGGAGGATCTCTGAGTAAAGATGAAATAGTTTCCAAAGTCTTGAGAGCCCTTCCATCGGCTTAGAAGATGAAGGCAACTACAATTAATGAGCTGAGAACAATGGCAAACACTTCAGTTAACAAAGACATTCTGATTGGGAAATTAACTGCTTTTGAGCTTGAAGAATTTCAACCTTCTAGAGTTGCAAAGTCTGAACTTACTTTTCATGTGTTGACATTTTTGATGATGATGTTGTGATTGTCATTGATGGACACACACTTTCTTTGAGATTACTTTTTGTATGTATGAGTTATGTTCAACTGGTATTTGTTCCAACCGGTATTATGTATTACAGTCTTTAGACTATCGGTGTTTTGCAGAAAGTGTTTACCAATCTCAAGCGGTATGAAGACTCAAGCGGTCCAAGGATCCCAAAGTGGTACGAAGGAACAAAGTGGTTGTTATCATTTTTCCCAGTATCCATTTTGACAAACCGGTAATTGGTAAAATGTGTGAACCGGTAATCGATAAATGTATGAACCGGTATTACTCTATGATGAGTTACCAACCGGTATTTTTGTGATAAGTTATCATCCATCGACACTTTGGCAGTGATTCTGTGTCATCTTACCAAATGTGTCCAGATGTACTGAACCTAGGAACTTGCAATGAAATCCTATTGGACTGACATGAAATCAGATTCCTTTATAAGGACATCATGTCTAGGGTTTTAGGAGTTGTTAGGGTTTTAGGTGGTTGATGAGGTTTTTGTATGTGCGATCACAAAAGTAGATTAGGTCTATGTGAAGAAATAGAGTGTGGAAATATTGAAGACTGAAGTAATTCTGAAATGCATTAACAATGAGCTATCAAGGATCTAACCAAGCATATTGTGCTAGTATTTAGATCACTCACTTGTTGATTACTCACATCTTCGACAAGTTTGAAACCCTTAACCGGGTAGGCCTGGAAAAGCCTTTGCAAATCCTCTAACAAGGTGGTTCACAACTGTGGATCTAAAATCCTCTCACAAGGTAGTCTTTAATTGGACTTATCTCCTAATAGAGATTGAGATTCCTAATAGGATCTGTTTTGGTGAAGAACATTGTATGACCTTAACCGGTCTGGTTACTATTTTGCAGATAGTTACTTGTGAGTTTCATCTCACCATGGTTTTTTCCATTTGGGTTTCCATGTCAAAACCTCTTGTGTTATGGTGATTGTGCTACTATGGGTGACTTCCTTATTTGTTGTTTGGTTTGCATTTGTCTTAATTGGTTTGTTAGTAAAACTATTATATCGGTTTACTGCTAAACTGTTTAAGTGTTTGAGTTCAGTATTTTTTGGTATACTAATTCACACCCCCCCCTCTTAGTATTCATCAATTGGTATTAGAGCCAAACTTTCTATAAGTTTAACCACTTGAAAGGAGATATGGGGGAATACACTGTGAGGGAGCTTACCCATCATCTCACTCAGACTGAGAAAGCCTTTGATGAACTTAAAGTCAAATATAAGGCCTCTGTAGCAAAGAGAAGAGAGCATGCTGAGAAACTGATGGAGCTTACTGAAAATAGTTCTTTTGATGAAGTAGACATGGAAGCCCTAGTTGAAGAAGTTGAAAAACTGAATGAGTCCAATGCCAACCTGAGAAGGGAACTAGAAGGACTGACTATTAGAATGTGTCAAGAGCTTGAGAACAGGAAGAAAGATGAAGATTTGGTAAAAGACAAAGATTATGAGATCTCCAAACTGAAGTAAGAAATCAGTGCTCTTACCGCTCATCTACAAGAGAGTAAAGTGGAAAAAGAAGAAGTGCAAGGTGAACTAAACATGTCTATTTCTGAGAATGCAACCTTGAAGGAGTCCAATGTTGCTATTTCCAAACAACTCACCGAGTCAAAGGAAATACTTGCCAAATTCAATAAGAGTACTATTAAGCTAGAACAAAAGCTTGAATCAGCAAAACCAGTAAAGAATACCACTAGACTTGGTTTTTTTGGTTATGAGGAAGGTGAGACCTCTAGAACAAAAGATGGAGCATCAAAGAAGCAACCAGCACCAAAGGATAAAGGTAAGCAAAAGTTCAAACCTGTTTGCTTTAATTGTCTTAAGGAAGGACACACTGCCAATGTATGTAGAAGTAAGGCTTACAATAATTTTTCCTACTTTCTAAACAATAAGCCTAGATCCAATAGATTCAATGGTAACTGTTATGCATGCAACAAGTTTGGGCATAGAGAATTTGAATGCTGGTTTGTTATACACAACATTGGAAGATATCCTCAAAGGAGTCAAGAAGTTTTTCCTGAATCCTCTATGAACCGAAATCCAAACCGGTATAATGCCTATGACCACCACTCAGGTGGTGGTGGCTATTGAGCGAAAACTGGTTGGAGAGAAACTTGTTTGATTTGCCATGGTAGCGGTCACACTGCTGCAAAATGCAAGAGGAAGAATGGTAGAATGAACAATGGACCATGGAGAACACCTAGAATGGTATGCTATCATTCCAACAAACTGGGACACTTTGCTAGAACCTGCAAAATGAGAAAGAACATATCAGATGATATACTGGTCACTTCGGAAGGAAAGATTGATGTTGAAACTATTCAAGTAGATATGAAGACAACATGGAAGATGAAACCTGAAGAAGTGTCACAAGAAGAACCAGTTTTTGTACCTAGTGTGGAAGTCGATGAACCGACAAACTAAGCTTCAAAAAATATTAGGGGGAACAAATCGGTGAAATGTTTCGAATCCCCGGTTTACATCGGTAAAAGACCTTAACCAGTATGTGTTACCTGTTAATCGGTAGAAGATCGGAAACCGTAAAAGGCAAAATTAGGGTTATAACCTAATGGTGGAGCATTTATTAAGGTAGGTGAAGAATTTGTTTAAAAGGAATTTTCAAGTCATTTTCACTTATCAATTTGCGAGTGAAGAAATTCTCAAGTGCAGAGCGACCAAAGGCAATTTGTTTTACGATTCAGAGAGATTTCAAAAACTTTGAAGTAGAATCCAGAGATAGTATCAATCAGTCAAGTGAAGAACACTAAGCGGTGTTCCAAGCAACCGAAGTGGTGTGTTTCTAGCTACAGTGTCAAAGGCCTAAATCTCAATTCATGAAGGTATTTTTTGAGCTTCTTTGTTTATCATGGCTTCTGCATCACACTCCAGTTCAAGTACACTTAGTGATTCAGCAGATTTCATACAAAGGAAGATGAAATACAATGCCCTATCCCAGATACCCACTAGTGTTATAGTTGAGGAAGGTATTTCAGATTATATTGATTGCAAAATAGAAGACCTAGGATCCCTAGTGATCCATTCTCAGTTAGGTTTATTCTGCAGGAATGACAAGAAGATCAAACCAGAATACTGTTGGTAGGTTTGTTTTTCTATTTTCAAGGCTATTTTCTGAGAGTCGGTGATATTCAATGGTCTACTGACCAACCAGTTACCAAACAAATCAGAGAAAGTCTTCAAGTGGTGGGAACCAGTTATCCTGAAGTCCTAAATAAATACTTTGATGAATTCAGATGCAAGATGAGCCAGAGGATGAGAATATCTAGTGATATTATCGAGAAGTATGAAGAGGACATCTACTTTATCATCAAAGTAGATGAATGCATAATGGAGGCGATTGAGCCCAGAAAGGAAGAAGTGGAGCCCATGGGATATGAGGTGATGTATGACATGCTTGATGGGTATACCTCTACTCTACTTGCCTTGCCTCTTGATCCAAAGAAGAAGAGAACCAACACCTACTTGGAGAGGGTAACACTAGTTGAAGAGCCTTCAGTGAAGAAAGGAAAGGCAGTGTTATCAGTATTGGCACCGGTTACTTCAACAAGTCCTAAAGTGAACAAGCGGTCACTAGCCAAGAAGAAACTAGAAGTTGCACCTACCAAGGTCTTTTAAAGAAAGCGGAAAACTAAGAACACCTCACCAAATTCTGAGGATGCAGAACCTGAAGTGCAGCCTAAAAAGACTAGGCAAATGAGGAAGAAGACAAAGACAACCAGCAATGAACCGACATCATCAACATCGATAAATATAGATATTTCCTCTTACAAACCATTGACACATTGTCAAAGAACTATCAAGAATATTAGGAGAATAGTGCTAAGTGATTTAATAGATCATTTTGATGATTTTAATGACAATGAAAAGGAAGAAGTTGAACATTAAGTTATTCAATATTTATGTATTAATGACTAGTCGCCATCAGAAATTAGATCTGTGACACTGGATTCTTTATATAATTCTTTAGATAATAAATGGTGCATTTCCATAGAAAAGGAACAGGAAATAAGAGAAGAAATTTTTGCACAATATTTTCCTGATGTGTCAAATTCAGAACTCTATGAAGTTATGGATAAATACAAAGGTCTCTTCTTCATGAGAAGAAGAAGACTCCTATTACTGGAAGGAAAAGTTCCTGAAGTGGTAAAAGATACACACTCACATGCCAAAGCCACTCTGAGGTTGCACCAAGTGTTTGAAGCCAACAAGAAGGCTGAGAAAGAACTAGAAACTAGAAAACTGGATGAGGTATATGACAGTGAAGGAGAACCGGTCACTGAACAGATGGACACAATTGACATTGATGCTTTGGATAGTGAAAATGTCTCTTCGGATGCAGCAAAGGAAAAGGCTGATAAAGAGAGAGTGGACAAGGAAAAACAAGACAAATAAAAGGTTGATAAAGTGCAAGTGGAGAAAGAGAAAAAGAATCAAGAGGAAGAGAAGAGGAAACAAGCAGAAGAGGATAAAAAGAAACAGGAAGATCAGAAGAAGAAAAAGGAAGAGGAGAAGAGGAAACAGGAAGAGGAGAAGAAGAAAAAGGAAGAGGAGAAAAAGAAATGGGAAGAGGAGAAGAAGAAAAAGGAAGAGGAGAAGAGGAAACAAGAAGAGGAGAAGAAGAAAAAGGAAGAGGAGAAAAAGAAACGGGAAGAGAAGAAGAAGAAAAAGGAAGAGGAAGAGCAGAAAAAGAAATAGGAAGAGGATGAAGAGAAGAAAAAGAAAGAAGTAGAGGAACAAAAGAAGGCAGAAGAGGAAAAGAAAAAAGCCAAAGCGAAGAAGGAAGCGACAAAGAGCACACATGTGGAGACACCAATGGCAACTGGTAGTCAAGCCAAACTGTCTGACATTACCAGTCCCATTGACCTCCAATCTGCAAATGAATCGGAGCTGCTCCAAAGCATTAAGCTTGCTCAAGAGCAACTGGAAGCTTTAAGGAAGAAAAAGGAGAAAGACGTTATTCAAACTGTGATGGATACACTTACCAGTTTGATTCCCGATACCAACCTCCCTAGTGCTGATTCCTTTTTGGCCCAGCTAAA
The DNA here is from genome assembly GCF_030272615.1 of Cryptomeria japonica. Classification (NCBI taxonomy): domain Eukaryota; kingdom Viridiplantae; phylum Streptophyta; class Pinopsida; order Cupressales; family Cupressaceae; genus Cryptomeria; species Cryptomeria japonica. Next base: position 421,617,347 of record NC_081406.1, on the reverse strand, counting down.
ACTTCTATGCATAGTTGTGGAGGACCAGGTACAAAGTTTGGAAGAGGTTGCTGAAGCTAATGCATAGAAGAAGCATCAAAAGGCACTAAACACTACCTTAGTGAAGAAATTGAAGGAGCTTCGGTGTGAACTTCAGAAAGAGCAGAAAGACATAAGAGATTCTATGGATGAGGGTAAACTGCTACTCAGTAAGATAAGCCAACCCCATCTCTTTTGTGATGATATTCTTGCATAGAAAGAAAAACTGCAATCTGATTCGCAGGCATTTATAAGCACCTTCAAGATGCCCTATGATTCCTTTACTACATATGGGAAAACTGTTTACCGATTTCAGCTCCAGTCCACCAGAATACAGTTGGAGATTAGCAACCGGACCAGAGATTTGTAGAAACTTCAACTGGTTCTACTACTCGGACTGCAAATACTTCAAAAGTGCTATCTTAATTTGGATGCCTTAACGGTCACTCAAGAGATGAGCACAATAGATGCCATGGAGGAATAGGTATCCCTGATGCAAACAAAAAGTGAGGTGGCTACCTCATTACTTGAATCATGGTCCTTATACATGAAGACCTTCATGCAGGATTTTAAATCAGTTTTTTATAAGTTTCACTCATTATTGTCATTAATATTTATTATATTAATGATAATGAGAAACAAGGGTTATTCTGCAATACTTTGTCATTGTTGGCAAAGGGGGAGTAGTATTTTGTATTTAAATTTTGGTGAATGCTATGTATACTTTCATGTTATCTCTTTAAGGGAGTAGTATACATTGTATTTTTCGCAAAAGGGATAGTGTATATGCTTACGGGGAGTAATTTTGATTATGGCATATTTTTTTGTAAAACACTTAGATGTCAAAATTTTCCTAAGTGTTGCCATCAATGCCAAAGGGGGAGATTGTTGGCATTTTTTTCATGATGATGTTGTGATTGTCATTGATGGACACACACTTGTTTTGAGATCACTTTTTGTATGTATGAGTTATGTTCAACCGGTATTTGTTCCAACTGGTATTATGTATTACAGTCTTTAGACTATCAGTGTTTTGCAGAAAGTGTTTACCGATCTCAAGCAGTATGAAGACTCAAGCGGTTCGAGGATCCCAAAGTGGTACAAAGGAACAAAGCGGTTGTTATCATTTTTCCTAGTCTTCATTTTGACAAACCGGTAATTGGTAAAATGTGTGAACCGGTAATCGGTAAATGTATGAATTGGTATTACTCTGTGATGAGTTACCAACCAGTATTTTTGTGATAAGTTATCATCCATCAACACTTTGGCGGTGATTCTGTGTCATGTTACCAAATGTGTCCAGATGCACTAAACCTAGGAACTTGCAATGTAATCCTACTGGACCGACATGAAATCAGATTCCTTTATAAGGACATCATGTCTAGGGTTTTAGGAGTTGTTAGGGTTTTAGGTGGTTGATGAGGTTTTTGTATGTGCAATCATAGAAGTAGATTAGGTCTCTATGAAGAAATAGAGTATGGAAATATTGAAGACTAAAGTAATGATGAAATGCATTAACAATGAGCTATCAAGATCTAACCAAGCATACTGTGCTAGTATTTAGATCACTCACTTGTTGATTACTCACATCTTCGAAAAGTCTGAAACCCTTAACCAAGTAGGCCTGGCAAACCCTCTGCAAATCTTCTAACAAGGTGGTTCACAACTATGGATCTAAAATCCTCTCACAAGGTACTCTTTAATCAGACTTATCTCCTAACAGAGATTGAGATTCCTAACAGGATTTGTTCTGGTGAAGAACATTGTATGACCTTAACTGGTCTGGTTACTATTTTGCAGATAGTTACTTATGAGTTTCATCTCACTGTGGTTTTTCCCATTTGGGTTTCTACATCAAACCTCTTGTGTTATGGTGATTGTGATCCTATGGGTGAATGCCTTATTTGCTGTTTGGTTTGCATTTATCTTAACCAGTTTGTTAGTAAAACTATTATACTGGTTTACTGCTAAACTGTTTAAGTGTTTGAATTCAATATTTTTTGGTATACGAATTCACCCCCTCTCTTAGTATTCATCATCATGCATCATCATCTAATGGAAAAAGTGATTGGAAAGCCTTATATGCAAAGGAATTGGAAGATATGAGGAAAGAGGATGAAGAATTTGAGCAACTTGAAGCCTTATTTTCTAGAAGAGTACCTAAAAGACAGACATGAAGTAAGTATGAAGGAAATAAACCTTTTAAATGTTTTGCATGTAATAAGATTGGTCATTTTGCATCTAGATGTCCTAAAAGGAATGCAAGTTTTGAAGAAAGAGTTAAGAAATCATTTAAGCCTAATCAGAACAGATATAGATTCAAGAAAAGTAAACAATGCTACATCGCGGATGAGGAAGGAGTAAGTGATGACTCTGAGGATAAACCGACAATGGAAAGGAATGGGTGTTCTATGCTTTAAAGGAAGATGAACCAGAACCAGCTATCATGAATGAAGAAAAGGCCCAAGCAGCAAAAGTTGAAGACAAGGATGAATGGGTAATTGATAGTGGATGCTCACATCATATGACTGGAGATAAAAGAAAAAATTTGTCCCTGCAAGAATACAATGGCAGTCAAGTCAAATTTGGAGATGATAAAGCATGTATGATCAAAGGTAGAGGTATTATTTCTCTAGATGGCAAGCATAATACTGATAATGTCTTTTATGTAGAAGGTTTAAAGCATATTCTTTTAATTACTGGTCAATCGGTGGACAAGGGTTTCCAACTTTAGTTTAAAGATAGAAAATGCAAAATCATTAACAAAACTAGTTTGGAGATTGCAATCGGTACTCAGACTGGAGGTAATATCTTTCACTTGAACACTAGAAATAAGACATGTTTGATTGCTCATATTGATGAGAGTTGGTTATGGCTTAATGTTAATTTTGATTGTATTGTTAAGATCAGTTCAATAAAGGAAGTTAGAGATACACCTAAGATTATAAAGCCTCATAATCCAGTATGTAATGAATGTCAATTGGGAAAGAAAGTTATAACTTCTTTTAAGAGCATACATGATAAATCTAATGATGTGCTTGAGTTGATTCATACTGACTTATGTGGTCCAACAAGGATTATAAGCTTTCAAGGTGATAGGTATTTCATGTTGATAATTGATGACTATTCTAGAATGATGTGGGTGACTTTTCTTAGGGAAAAGTCTGAAGCCTTTGAGAAATTCAAGATCTTTAAAGAAAAGGTGGAAATAGAAACTAGATTGAAAATCAAATGTCTGAGATTAGATCAAGGCAGCGAGTTTACTTCTCATGAATTTAATAGTTATTGTGAGACAAATGGAATTAGGAGACAATTATCTGCACCTCAGACTCCTTAGTAGAATGGAGTAGTTGAAAGGAAGAACATAACCATTTTGGATGCAACAAGAACTATCATGATGGAAGTCAAATTGCCTCACATCTATTGGAGAGAAGCAGTGAGTACAACAGTCTACACATTCAACAGAGTTCACATCAAAAGTGAAACCGGTAAGACCCCTTATAAATTATGGTTTGGACATACACCTACTGTTAAATATTTCAGAATTTTTGGAAGTAAATATTATATCAAAAGGGATGATTCAATTGGGAAGTTTGATCCTAGATGTGATGAAGGGATATTTATTGGATATTAAATTCAGAGCAAAGCATATAGATGTTATAACAAAATATTACAGAAAATTATGTAGAGCGCAAATGTAAAAGTGGATGAGAAATAGAAAAATCAATCTATATCATATGACAAGGAACCGGCAGTGGAAATGATCATAACTAAAGTAGCAATGCCTCAACTAGTACAGGATACTAAGAGAGTTACATCAGTACAATTAGAAACTCCAATTATGACTGATGATCAGAACAGTGAACCTGAAGTTCAAAAGACACCAAGGTATGTAAGGTTAAATCATTCTAAAGATCAAATCATTTGAGATAGGAACAAGGGATTTATGAAAAGAAGAAGACTAGAAAATGAAGAGGTATGTCTTATTTCTCAAATTGAACCGACATCTATTATTGAAGCTTGTAAAGATAAACATTGGTTAAAGGCTATGGAAGATGAAATAGATCAGATAGAGAAGATTGAGACTTGGACCTTAGTTCCCTAACCTAAAAATAAGAATGTTATTGGAACTAAATGGTTTTTTTGGAATAAACTAAATGAGAATGGTCAAGTTGCAAGAAACAAGGCTAGACTAGTTTATAAAGGACATTCTCAAATGGAAGGAATTGATTATGGTGATATATTTGCACCTGTAGCTAGAATTGAAGCTGTTAGACTATTTCTTGCCTATGCAGCTTATAAGAACTATAAGGTCTATCAAATGGATGTTAAATGTGCACTTTTGAATGGTGAACTTGAGGAAGAAGTATAAATTGAGCAGCCTGATGAATTTTCACTAACAAATGATAAAGATATGGTTTGCAGATTAAGAAAAGCTTTATATGGTTTGAAACAAGCTCCTAGAGATTGGTATGCAAGGTTGGATAAATATCTTTTGAGGCTTGGTTTTACTAAAATCAGTGCTGATAGTAATTTATATTATAAGATCATTGATGATGATATTCTTATTATTGAAGTATTTGTTGATGATGTCATGTTTGGAGGTGAAGATAAATTGTGCATGGAATTCTCTAATAATATGAAGAATGAATTTGAATTGTCCATGATTGGTGAGATGATATTTTTCTTAGGTTTGTAGATTACTCAGACTAACAAAGGAATATTTATTTTTCAAACTAAATATCTAAGGGAATTGCTAAAGAAGTTTGGTATGGATAATTCTAAACCGGTAAGTACTCCTATGGTGACAAGTGAGAAATTACCTATTAAAGATATTGTTGTCACTCAAATTGCACCCGTAATGCACAAGCTGAAAGCTCAAGCAACCTGGTGACACATTGGATAATTCTTAGGCCTATGGGTTGCCTATAATGAGAATTAACCTCCAGATGAAGGGTTGGTTCCCTGTGAATAACTCTAAATTCTTTACTGAGAAAAAGGATAGGAAAAACTAAAAATGAAAATAGAATGACTTGCAAATGCTAAACCAAGGTGAAGCATCAATAAGATATCTCAAAATGATAGAGATACACTCCTAAAAACACCAATCTGCACAAATAGACTTCTAATTCATAACACATAAATATTTCATGCAAAGGATTTGAACTTCAAGAAATTGAAAGGAAAGAAAACTTTCACAATCAACCAAATGAGCCAATTTATCACAATGCACAACCTGTGACTTACAAATGAGACAAAAAATTTAAAGGTTATCTAGACAATAACACAATAAACTAACTCTCAATCATGAATAAGAAAATGAACTATAAAGACATAAGGCGTAAGCTGGTAAATTTTATTCAGAATTCTATCATAAAATTGCATATGAGCTACAAGAATGTATTCTTTGCTAAAACCAGCCAGAGAATCATCAAGAACTAGAGAAGAAAGATACATTTTTTTCCTTTAAACAAAAACCCTTCCAAAAGGTAGAGGAAATATAACTCTAGAATGAGTGAAGATAAACTCCCACTGAAAATATCTCTTTTGAAAATTGATCCTCTCATAGAAATAAAAAGCCACCAAAAAAGGCTTCAAAACATGCAAAAAGAACTCATGCAATTCAGTTCAAACTCTTAGTCAACTAAAAGTTGACCCATATGGTGCTCAAAATCAATCCTTATTACTTCAAGATCACGAGAAAGACTCGTGCAGATTTGCTCTCAAGTTTAATTGCCTGCATTAACCGGATGACCTCTTCTTATTTGCATGGATTGCAAACTACCTAATGACTTCTTCTCTCATTTTGCTTGGATACCTAGATGCTACCTTGTTTGCCACCACTTTTGGCTTCTGACTGTAACTAGCATTGCTTTCTTCATTGGGTCATCGGGTTAGCACTAAAACACTTATTCTGATGGCCGATGATGTGCTCCCAACTGAATGTTGTTCTATCGGACTATCGGGCGACACCCAAACATGTTATACCAATACTCGATAGCTCCACTCCAACTCGCTCCAATCCGCTGGTGACCTCATTGGGATATCAAGGTAGGTGGAAAACTGGTTGTTCCGATAGCCAATGGTAGCACTCCATAGAGTTCTTTGACGGGCCCCACCACTTGGTCACCAAGTCGCGACAAATAAACACTATGCATCTTTCGATCGCGGTATAGCGACCACCACTAGATCTTCAAGAATGTGTTTGGTATTTATTTCTTCTGAGTTGCTCTATTCATCTGTGCCATGTGTCAACCTCTAGTTCACTCGTGGGGCCACCTTGTCTGCCATCTGGACTTTAACCGCCACTAGACCTGGACCCACCTTGTTGCTAAGTCGCAGCGATAACTGGGCATGGAACTTTTCCTTGCGTCTTAGCGACAGTCGTCAGATCTTTCAGACTTGCACGATCCTTATCTAACTTGGGCACTCACCCTACTAGCAGGCCCACCACATGTTACAATCTATTTTCCTTTGGATCCAACTGGGTGCCACTTTAACCACCACGTCATCAGTTGCCATGTCGCGGTGAGTATTCGACGATCATCTTTTCATTGCGACATAGCGACGACCATCAGATCCTTCTTGATCATCATTGATCTTCCTTGATATGCTCGACCTTTAGCCTCTCTGAGCAACTTTCTCTTTTGCCATGGTGTCACCACATGTCAGCCACTAGTTCACTCATGAGATTTGTGTCTCACCACTTGGACCTGCCACTAGACTTGGGCTGCCTTGGTTCTTCATCTACTCTCTATCTCCTGGTGCATCCTCATTCGTTCTTCGCCCACCTAGAGGACCACCTCTATTTCCATGTCATCAGTCACCAAGTCATGGATGATATCCATTGAGCATCTTCATCATGCAGTATAGCGATGGTTGTTGATCTGCCCTCAAATTGCTTGATCTTTAGCACCTTAGCCGCTCACCTTTTCCACATGTGCTTTGTCACCAAGTCATGGAGATAACTGGCGAGCTTCTTTCTATAGAAATATAGTGATAGCCCTTAGATCTTTCAGACTACCATTGATCTTCCTTGATATGCTCGACCTTTAACCCCAACTGATCCTCTCTCTTGTGTTGCGTGTCACCATGTGTAACCCCCTGATTGGCTCCGAAGATCCGTGTGGGCACCACCTGTCTGTCGGGCCTGTCATGCATCTTGCTCTGCCAGATATCTTTCTTTTGGCTAAATTACTCCCTCGGAGAGTCATTTACCAGTCTCATCAAACCTGTAGTTTCATCGATATCTTTCTTTCATCGTTAGAACTGCTTCTAATTTCTTTGATATATCCTATGTTGATGGAACTGAGCCTTCAGTGAAACCTTTTCGGGACTCATCGCAGCCAAGGTCTACTCAATGTCAATAGAATTGAGCTTTTGTTGAAACCTTTTTGGGACTCATCATGGCCAAGGTCTGCTTGATGTCGATGGAACTAAGCTTTCAATGAAACCTTTTTGAGACTCATCATGGCCAAGGTCTGCTCAATGTCGATGGAACTGAGCTTTTGGTGAAACCTTTTCAGGACTCATCACGGCCAAGGTCTGCTCGATGAGTCACCAATCTGTGCCATGTCAACAGCCACTGGACCACCACCTATCTGCTACCTGTCCTTGTTCTTATACTCTCTACCCTGCCATGTCATCAGTCGCAAAGTCATGGATGATATCCAATGAGCATCTAACCATCCTGACATAGCGACAGCCATTGGATCACCATGATATGCATGTGATCTTCCTTACTTGCTCACTCTTTAGTCTCTTCCCACCAACTGGTCACAAAATTAGGATGCCTTGAGATGTGTGTGCATGTGAGGTCCACTGGGCGACGAGCCACTTCTTGTCAAAAGCCCGTAAGCTTCGACACTATAGTTATATGTGACTTTAGTTTTAAATACAAAAATGCTCCTCCCCACGACCAATGTGGGATAAATTTTTTTCATGCCTGGTGACTAAAAATGCTTGGGATTTCTCTAGCCTTTTAAAACCCTTTGGTGACCAAGTAAAAACTTTACACAAGTCGATTGCATTTTCTCTGAGTTCCTTTTGGCCTTTCATCAGCTACGTAGGGGATTCAGTGATACACTTGCCAACATGAATTTGCTTGAAGGTTTTAATAGGCCATGATATTTCATCTACAATGGAGCATAATATCTTTGTCATCTACAACATGCTGAGCTCAACCCTCGTGGGAGCCACATTTTAACCCACATGTTGTATTACTTTTTTGTATCTGCACATGAAGCAAACAAGTTAGACAAAAACAATGCATTTCTTCCTGGTTCATGATTTGATCTTTTCAAAATGAATGAATGCAAGGCTTAATTAGGGCACTAAATTTGGCATGTGCAAAATTTGGTAACAGATACATCTACACTAGTAAATCAGAAAAGGTATAAGTCTATGATTGGTGGCTTGTTATATCTAACTCAGACTAGATCACATTATGAATGCAGTGAATATTGTTTCAAGATATCAAAGTAATCCTAAAGAAAATAATGAATGTGCAATAAAGAGGATATTCTAGTATTTGCAAGGAATAAAAGAATATGGCTTATGGTATTCTAGAGATGATAACCTCACTTTATGTGCATATACAGATTCAGATTGGGTAGGACATACTGATGATAGAAAGAGCACTTCTGGTGGAGCTTTCTTTCTTGGAAAGAAATTGGTTTCATGGATCAGTGAAAAATAGACATGCATGTTTTTATCTAATGTAGAAGCTAAATATGTTGCAATAGCAACTAATTGCACTCAAGTCTTGTGGATGAAGCAAATGTTGAAGGATATCAAGGTAAATTGTAGTGAACTGGTAGTTATCTATTGTGATAACTTTGCATCTATTGACATGTCTAAGAATCCAGTATTTCACTCTAAGACTAAGCACATATCAATAAAATATAACTTTTTGAAGGACAAGGTAGAAGAAAAGGAAGTCAATTTAGTTTATGTGAAGACTAAAGAATAGATTGAAGATATATTCACTAAACCATTGTCTAAGGAATCATTTGAGTATTTGAGAGACAGGTTAGGGGTTTCTGCCCCTCCGGTGGAGACTTGATTAATGCGGTTTGGCATCAGTCTGACATGCATTATTAGAGATACTATTCATTTTGGCACTGATGAGTGGTTCTACTACTCAGAGGAGTAGTCATCTTTGAGATTTAGAGGCTTACATTGTTGCTTTGATATTTTTGTCATATTTCTGGCATTGATGTCAAAGGGGGAGAGATAGTGATGTGAAAAATAATTTTAGAACTTCACAAAGATATTATTCACAGGGGGAGAGTTATTGATATTCAGGAGATTGTTGGTTGTCTTGTTAGTTGTCTTCCACAGGGGGAGACTTGTTTGGCATTTATTGGTACTTGGATGTTTTTCACATCTAGTGTTGTCATCAATGCCAAAGGGGGAGATTGTTGGCAATATGGATGAATTGATTATGTGTTGCATTGATATTTTGTCATTGATGTCAATACTAGCTGTTATGGTTGGTTACTGACAAATAGGTTTTGGTTACTGACAGATAGGTGTTGGTTACCAGTAGAAGATCTTGTGTTACTGGTATGGGTTTAAGGTTCATCTGATAGAGATTTCACCGAGAAACCTTGACAGAATGCTAAGTGGTGTTGGTGCGGCTTGTAGATGGAACTCAGGATACAAAAGGTGATCCTTGATCATGCCTCAACCGATTGAAGACATTTCTTTGGCATGGTGGACCCAGATTAGGTTTGGTATATCTAGGTTATGGACTGGTATCATGTTAACATGTTCTCTACATGTTATCGGGATGATTTATGGATTGGTTATTGTTGTTTTGGTCTAAAGTCGACATGGCATATCATTGTAATATGGATATATGTAATGATCTTATTCTAATATATTTTAGGTGGCTGACCTAATTGTTTTAGGCCTTAGGGTTTGTATAAATTGATGTAAGATCTCATTGTAGATCATGGTATGGTATGGGAATGAAATAAGTGTGTCATGGTCATGGAATGCAATATCATATGTGAAGGAGATTTGGTCGATCATAGGTGATTGAATTGGGTTTAAGGAAGAGGTCAAAGGCCTCTGATATTGAGATTAACCGGGACTGTAATCAGGCATGGTAGATGCTATCTCTGGCAGTTCATTCTTTTGGATTGTTGTCCAATTATCTTGAGGTGGTTATAACCTCTCTATAGTTAGTGAGACTCTTTTTTAATGAGCAGTATTTTCTAAGCAGTGTGCCTCCCTGCATGAGTAGGCCCCTCATTGTATCACATACTTTTTGTATAAGTATCATTTGACTGTCGGTAGGCTTCCCACCATGGTTTTTCCCTTTACTGGGTTTTCCACGTACAAATCATGGTGTTATGTTGTATGGTTGCATTGTGTTAATTCTTTATTTCATTCTTAAGTTTTATTGCTTACCAGTATCTATTTTTGTTATTCCGATATTCAATGTTTATGTGCTCCGGTTAAAGGTTATTAAGTGGTTTGATTGATATAATCTATTAACAACTGATTCACCCCCCTATCTTAGTTGTTCACCGATTATCCTAACAAGCATGCATGCCACAAATTAGCAAGTTGTGTTATGCTAGGTGATCCATGAGAGAGAAAGAGAAAATGTGGACTCCCTAAGCTAGAAAGTTGTTTCATTCTAGGTGATCCATGAAAACATGAATTCTGAGAGGACAACAATTTGTGTTATGTTGTGTGATCCATGTAGGAAGAGTAAAAATATTCTAGCAAGTTGTGTTATGCTAATTCCACTCATCTAAAAATGCAACACAAGAAGGGTTGAAAGGTTTAGCAAGTTGTGTCATGCTAGTGAACCTACCTTAAATAAGTTGAAAAAGAGGATGAGTTGACATCATTCCATATATCTCATTTGGTTTTAGGAGTTAAGAATCTCATCTAAGACTTTGGTCAGGTTTTGAGCATGCAACAACTTGTATAAGACGTGAAATAATGATATCCCAACAAGGAATTATGTAAGTAAATCCACAAAAAAAGGATAACCAAGAAAGGAATTATGCAAGGAAATCTATAACTTAAATTATAAAAGGATAACCAAGCAAGCAATTATGCAAGGAAATCCACAACTTGAATTTGAAGAGGGATAACCAAGCAAGGAATTATGCAAGGAAATCCACAACTTGAATAAAAAAAGGATAACCAAGAAAGGCATTATGTAAGGGAATCTATAACTTGAATTTGAAAAATGATAACCAAGAATGACATCAGGCCAGGAAATACCTAGATTGAATTTAAAAAGGATAAGAAAGCAAGGCATTATGAAAGGAAATTTGCAACTTGAATTGAACATATGTTACAAGGAGGCTATGATGTATGCCCCCCTTAAGATGTCAACATATCCCTATGTCGATGTCTTAAGGAAAATATAAACAAGGATACACACCTTCATCACCAAGGAGATATGGACTTTAGGCAACAATGTACATAACTCTAGGCTAAAGAGACATAACTCTTATAAGAAAGGAAAAGATAGTTGTAAAAGAGATATCTTGCAACAAGTGTGAACTGATCCTTTTGAGGGATGCATAGTTGTAAAAGAGATATCTTGCAACAAGTGTAAAGGGATCCTTTTGAGGGATGCACAAAGGAAGAGATCTTTATCCAAAGATATTTACCAATGAAAATAGAAGGGATATTTGATAAGGATAACATCTTTGAAAAGGAGAATGGAACTAAGAATACACACCTTCTCCCTGTTGGTTCCCAAAACCACAGATTGGATAATCAAAAGGTTTTCCAAATCTTTCAAAAACCCAAGCAGCCTTGGCCAGTGAATAGGGATGGTCTGGAACCAAACCCCCCTACGCTTTAGGCTCCACTAAACCTAGGGGGGTGTACCTATGTCTCCAAAGCACTGAAAGACTTCTTTATAGTGAATTTAAAGTTTATTAAGATAGCTTTATGCAAAAATGGCAATGATTTCTTGCTACTGTACTTTATTGTGTGCTTTTTTTGAATGCTTCTTGAAATTGATAAAAGGAAATGAATGTAGTTGAATAACGTAAAATAGTGTTATCAGGACTTAAGACAATTATGAAAGAGCAGTGCTTATAAGAATCAGAATGATTGCTTTTCTCTGATGAGGACCTAATGCATAACTGAATTATTCTTCAGAAATTAACAATAGACCAATGCCTCTATCTGACAATTAAAGAATAACTTTGTGGACAATAATCAACATCAAACTCAAGAGACAGTATTAGACCATCATTGTGAAGGTTTCATTATGTGTTGCATGAACAATAAAAAACCAATTCCACATTCATTACAACATCATGTGATGGCACATCACAACAAATCTTAAAAGATTTATCAAGAGGACAAATGATTTCATCAAACACAAAATTATCAATAACAATCTGAAGATAGAAACATGAAATCTTATATATTAACTTCTGGAATAATAAAGTATACAAAAGTTGCACTCACAAATATATCAATACACTTTGTCTGCATAGAATAGATTCCTCATCCTATTAGAGCTTTCTTAGCATAACAACCTGTAGTCCCCACTAACAGTATTCCCCCCCCCCACTTTACATATAAGAATGACTCCCTATAAGTATGTGAATCAAATGACACATATGAAAGGACACACCCTTTCATACACAGAAGGGAGTTATAGATAGTTGCATTCCAAAGGACACACCCTTTGGTTTTAGAAATAATTAAAATGAAACCTAAAATACATACTAAATAAAATCTTTAATAATGTGCCTTCAAATCTTTCACTTTAACAAAATTCCATTTTCATTTATGAATTCCTCGATATTCCTCATCACCAAGTTTTGATAAAATATCTTGCACACAAACTAAACTAATGAGGTTCTTTAATTAAAATTTAATCTCACTCTACCTTTCATTAGGGGTAGCTTGGGATAATTAAGGTAAAATGACTTCTCTCTGATAAAGCATACATCATCCTAGAATATCAATGTAATAGTCTTGTTTTGCTTGAGATATTTTACAGATGATAAATGATAATTAAGTTTCCTAAGTAAGAAATACTCCCTCTTAATATTTGCCCAAGAAATTTAATTTTTTGCACATATAGTGAAACATAATTAGACATTCATTCACTTCTCAATAAATAGAATTTACCCTTAGATATTAAATTTATTGATTAAGGGTAAAACATTTACAAAAGAATATAATATTTAAAATCCAATGTTATCCATATTTCCTTAGGGTAAAAAGAAACCTTCTCTAACAAAATGCATTTTCTCTTTTAATAAAATGCTTCTTTGTAATTATAATACTCATATTTTGAAAAAATAAGTTTTACCCTAACATATAATAAATTCAATAATTTTGGAGGGTAAAAATATTTATAAGAAAGAGATAATGTCCATAATGGCAACAAACATTCTAATGATCTTCAAAAATATTTGGTATATTTGTTTATAATTTCTCAAAAGGAAAAGATGAAAAATATTATCAAAATAAATTTATTTTCCAAAATGCTTTGATAATTTAAAACATTATATCTCAAAATATCAAAATACTATCTCTACATAGGAAAACTCCCTGTTCCCTAATGTGCCTAAGGAGAAATCTGATTTTTTATATATGTAATCATCCTGCACACAAAACAATATAGTAAGATATACTAATAAATCAGAAATCATTTTGTTAGGGATAAAATAATATATATATTTTAGTTCACTCCCTACACAAAATAATTTATTACATAACTCTACCCTAAAGAAAATATATTTCACCTCCGCATATATATTAGGGTAAAATTATAAATGTCACCATGATACCATTATGGTTTTTACAAATGAAAACATTATTTTAAAAAATTGCAAAGAATTTTCAAATATAAAAACTTAAATACTTACTCATTTTTCAAATATTAAAATAATATCACCTCATTTATTTCCATTGGAGTAGCTTACTCTATCGGGAAAGGCTATTCTACTGTAACTTCTCTTGTTGATATGTATTAAATTTCTCCAATTGATTTGTATTCAGCCTTTGACATTGTCTGAGCAACCAATTCTTCAAATGCATTCTTAATTGTTGGACTATTACTATCTCACAAAGTGGACCTGCACATTATATTCTCTTTTTTGAAAAGACAATGCATAGTGTCTCAAGGAGGTAGAAGCACAACGTGCTGTTCCATACACATCTGTATTATTTCCTTTGGCAAATTTAGAGATGTTGCCTGTCATTATCCATAATGTTTGCATCTTGAACTGCCAATGATCTATGTGGATTACCTTTCAACTCCTTTGTAACCTGCAATCTTAGTAACACAAAATCCTCGGTAATGAGCAACAAAGTTGAGACCAAATTGGTTGGATACAACAAGTGCCTTGTGGAAATAAAATTCATTAAATCCTTTGCAATATATTTAGTCTCTTATTTGAAATATCAAATATATGTTTCTCAAAATATGCTTTCATAATATACATTCTTAAATCATTTATTAAAATGACTCAAAAAATATATTCTTCCCATCTAATATTGGCACCTTATTCTTTTTGAGATAAACTCGGTATTTCCTTTTGCAAACTGCTTCAAACTATGCAAAAAACAAAAAAAAATTAATTTTTCCTACGGCTCATTCTGGTGTAATTTCATTGCTGACTAACCAAGCATCCAATTACCATGAAACTTGGCCAAAAGTTATTATAATTTAAACAAAACATGGGTTTTATTTCAAATTTCAATTATCTCACCAAATTGTGGTACCTTCTTTGTAAACTGGCTTGTCAGAGCTAGTCGCGGGCAATAAATTTTTAAAATTAATACATCAAATGACCCCTGATCTTTGTGAAAATTAAAATGGAAGTAATTGACATAAAAATATTAGGTGGGTTGTCCTTCGATTGTTCAAATTCAAAAAAAAGTTCCCACGCATTTTTATGTCAAGATCAATCAGGAAACAATTAAAAATCATATCATAACTTCTTCGATCTTTGTGAAATCGCTCAGGGTCATAAGCCCATATACCAAAAAACCTTTCACCAACCAGTTTCTTGAGATTATTAATAAGTGCAAATATTTTGATCACCAAAGTCAACAACTTTTCATTTCTAAAAATTTCACTGGTGTACACATTTGAAAACTACCTTTGGTCTTTCTTTCAAAAACATATCAGATGGGTTGATGAAGGTTTGAAACCTGAAACATAACTTCATTTTCACACATAGAATCACAAAAACCAATTCATCTGATAATAAATCTATCAGGCCAAAAGGTAATAAACTCCAAAAAGAGCTCCTGGTCAATGTTGTCATCCTGAGGACTTAATGGGAAAGAGCTATCAATGCTTGAATATGACCTCTCAATTCATGATTTATACATTCTATGAAAATGCACATAGATTAGCCTCAAGAGAAATAAGAACTGTTATCAAGAGGATCTACAATTTGGCATAGAACATATTTATGATATACAAAATGCATATGAACAATTAGATTGACATAATAATGCTTAGGCAGGAAGAAATTATGAAAAAAAGGCGTATCTGGAATGATTTTGCCTTTGCAACCACATACATACCTGGAAATCGACCACCTTGTTCATGCACCAAACTTGGTTTCTTAGAGTTGGAAATGGAAGAACCTGCTTGATTATGATTGAACATAGAAATCTATTTTTTGGCATGAATCTGGAAATCTAAAATTTTCAAATTTTAGGGTTCCAACACTCCCATTTCTTAGGGAAGAGTATATTCTTAGTAAATGATTGCACACATTCACTAAGGGGAGATTGTTCATAAGAAGATGAACCAATGCAAACAAAGAACAAGTCCAATGAAGGGACATATATGTACTCACATGGAGGACCACTATATGTAATAAAGGACATCAAGTTGTAGAAAACGCAACTCAAAGTAACAGGCAATCTTGAAAAAAGAGAGAATTGGAATATTATCCTTTCCCCCAAGCATGGAGACAAAGAAGAATGACCATTATGTTGCTATCCAATTATGATTGGAGTTTAAGTTGTACCATGAGACATGACAAATAACCCCCAATAAAAGTAGGCTAGCAATGACATAGGTTAAGGAGAAACACAATAATCACTCAAATGTTATGTAGAAGGAATAAGGTGGGAGTCAAACTTATTGTCATCAAGTATATGAATGATACCAATTATAATAAGTTGTTGAATTTTATTCTTCAGGTCATGACATTCATTGGTGGAATGGCCATGGATTTGATGATACTTGCAAAAGAAGGATTGTCTTGATGTTTCTTATAGTTCTTTCTTTGCTTTTTCAAAGGTAAAGTAGTTAATTTGGCTTTAAAAAGCTCATACAAAATACTCTCTTGTTGTGATGAAAATTCAGGAATATATGCATTAGACAATGGGGGAGGGTCTTTATAATGTATTGCATAAGGATATATTGAAGGGCCAACATAATGCATAGATGAAGAAGGAATATCCTTTGTAGGAAGATTCTCCTTTCTATCATCATTGTTCATGTCCTCTTTAGTAGATTGGGAAGGAGGATCCTCATCATCTAAGGCTTCGTGTAATGCCCCGCCAGGAAACCCCTAAGGGTTTAAGTTTAAAAAACACTCAAATAGAGTGTAAATTTTTTTATTTTTTTATTTTTATTTTTAATAATCATTAAGTGCATTAATGAAACGTCACAATATTAAGATAGGTTGAAGTTATCTCAAGGCTATCTGTCAACTTAGATATCACAGCGGAAGGCTCAAGCAATCCTAAGGAGTTTCCCAACGCGATTACACAACCTTACACCTAACTCAACTTGCGTCATTAGATTCATTAAACTGGTTATCTTATTTTCGAGATATTGCATAGATCTTAATTACATATGTGTTCAAAGATATGACATCTTATAACTTTAGGAGGCGATCATTTACTTTGGTTGGTGAGGAGGCCATCAGGAGGTTAATTATTCAATGCACTTTAATTCATAGTTTCAATAGGAGGTCTCCAATAGGTTCAAGCGTTTTAAACATAACAAAGTTCATTCATTAGAGTTTTAAAATAACCATCCACACTTGACATCATCCTTTAATGCTGTAAATGTGCTTAATGAGATACGATCATTTAGGATTAAACTACGATTAGTAAGGCGAGGTTTCCATCATTTGATTTCAAAGTGTTCACCCACATTTGATATCCTTTTAAAATATTAAACAGTATGGTTGATAAGAGAAATTCGTTTCTTAAGGATTAAACTTACATTAGTAGAGTGAGGTCCCTTAATTTGATTCCATGCGTAGCCAACTAATGAATTGAAGTTCTTTTAAGAAAGGTAAAATATGAGTAGCCATGGAAATTCATTTGAAGTTTTAAAATAATACTACTAGATGGCTAGAACCATTACGTTGAAAATGTTTCGAGCCACAAGAGTTCATCCTTTAACTTTAAGATATAGTTAGCAAGATAATATCTGACATTTCAAGATCAAAGTATAAATTCCATGAGATGCTCTTCCATTAGGATTGAATTACAATTATCTTGTTGCAAATCCTTTTTTTTTTTCATCGTTAAATGAATATATTGTGAGAGAGATTCTTAATTAGATTTAATGTATCATCAACTAATTGGATCCCTTCTTTTTCAGTTCATCTTTAACAATCATAAAGAAATTCATTCGTTGGAGTTATAATTAGGGTGGACTAGTTGAGTTTCGCCAATTGTCAAATTAAATTTCGGTAGGGTTGATATGTTAAGATTAAGCGTAATTGACCAAACAACTATATCCAATATAATGAAACATAATTAACATGACGTGTCCCATTCTAGTTCAATCTTAGCAACATGAGGGATTCCTTTTTTTTTTTAAAGATTAACATATGGGTTTTCTAGTTGGGTTCACCCGGTTATAGAAGTAATCTGGTGAGGGTTATTGATTCAAAATTACAACATAAATTACTAAGTATATTCGTTCAATATACAACATGAATATTTGATTGAGTCCACACGATTATCAAATTAATCCGGTGAGGATTATTGTTAAGATTAATACGTGACATAACTTAACAAATTTATCCAATGTAATGAGACATGACTGACATGGCGTGATTCATTTACTAAGGTGAAAAGATAGATATTTATGCGATGTTCATTCTTTAGTTTTCAATCTACGATTTTGTGACATATATTTTAACTTTGCTTTCCCTTTTACATTCATTCCAATTAACATACTTTTTAACAATTAATCCAATGAAGTAATTCTAATTAGATTTCTGCCACTATTACAATTTAAATTTACATTACCAATTTACTTTTTTTTTTTCACACTTTAATTTCAATATTTAAATACCATGCCATATTCATAATTCACAACGTTTTATGAACTTAAATAACTGCGTCTATCCATATGAAAAATGTTATACATTTAAATTTGAATTCATTTAATTTACACCATACACTTTGCAAGAGTACAACCATTCAAGATAATTTAAAACATAAAACAAAGTACGCAATAAACATCGCATAACATAGAATATGATCTCGGAGTTCACCCCGGATGGGCTACATCTCCGGGTCTGCTCAACTGCAAGACCCCTTTGGTATTATGTTGTTAGAAATACATGATTTATGAGTCTTTTACATCTTGCCACATAGGCGAATAAAATCAATATACAACAGACACCTCGGACGTTAATTACATAATGATCCCTTTTGTAATGGATCCTATTAAACACATCAAGTAAAGAAGAAAAGACAAGGATTTCTTAACCGGTGGTACCTTAAATGGTGACTAGACCCACAAGGTAATTACGAAATATACGGAGATAATTTCGATTCAAATTTCATACTCTCCTGTACTTTAGTTTTTCCATTTGTAAGATTATCGGGAGATCTTAATCATTAAATTTGATAGACAATGATTATTTAAAAGAAGAACAACTTCTTGTTAAAATATATTCCATGACGTTGGCAATGGGGTTTTGACTCAAGGGTTTTCAAATACCGATAGTATTTGGTCTCTTCTCCAAGTTTACTCCCCTATTTGGTTTGGTTCCAAAACTATACGTGATCAATATAAATTTAACATTACATGTCTAATGATATGTTAAAAACCAACAAATCCAAATATCTACACAAACATCGTGATTGATACACACATATATATATATATATACATATATATATATATATATATATATATATATATATATACATCTATATATATATATATATATATATATATAACAATATTTAACGAAATAAAAATTAAATAAACTAATTTTCAATAAACTGAACTTTTCCCACCAAAATACCCTTTTCTTTCTGTAACCTAAATATTACTATGCACATTTCTTGCATTTTAATATTCATTAATACTAAATCGATTTTTTTTTTTTTTTTAAAACTAAAATAAACTAACACAAGAACAAAAACCTAAAATGACAACAATACAACCAGGGGCGCTACCCACGGTAGCCGCAGGGTTTCCCTGCGAGCCACCGTGGACGCAAGGAAATCCTTGCGGACACCGTGGATGCAGGGCTTGCCCTGCGGCCCACGGTGGACGCAGGGACTCCCTGCGGCCCACTGTGGTCGCGAGGAATCTCCTTGCGAGCCACCAAAAAAAAACATCGGGGAAAGGTAGGGGGAGGAAACGGGGAAGGGGGCGGCGGCGCCAAACCCTAACCCGAAAATCTCTCCCCTTTTTTTTGGTTTTCTTTTTTTTTTTTTGAATATTTCCTTTGTTGCTTCGTCTTAATAATTTTTTTGAAACAAAATCGCAGTTTTAAAGCTTAAACGAATTTCTGAGACAAATATGCATACACAGTCACAGGCCCCCCCCTTTTTTTTTATTTTTATTTTTTTTTCTATTTTTAACAGAGCCATTCATCCCCAGATTTATGTCATAATCTCCATTATGGAAAGAAAATGTTTCCAATCAAGCTTTAAAATCACAAAATTCATTAAGAGCAAGGATCTGATTAAAGGACAACCAAGTTTGGGAGGAGACTGAAAACTAAACCTCAAACACATTCATGGATAATACCCCTTTTTTTTGTATTCAACAATAACTAAAAAAAAGAGACCCGAATCCTACCTCATAATGAAATTTCCGGGCATGAATCTTGATGAAGAGCTTCAGCCACTCCAAGCAAGCAAGAAAAACTCCATTCTTTTCTTCCCAAAACCATGTTTTTCCACCCAAAAATGACCAAAAGCCAAGAACCCCCCAAAAATGCTTGCAAAACTAAGATTAAAAGAAAACCCTAATTTTGCCCTAATTTTCAATTTCGAAATTAGGCATTTATTTTTGAATTTTAAATGAATGAAAATCAAAATAGGAGTCATTCATTTCCATTCTCTCTTACATCTTATTTGTTTTCCTTATTAAAATTAAAATGCTTCTTTTTCTTATTGGGTTTTAAATTTTAATTTCTTAATATCGATTTAGGCCTACATTTATATTTTGGGACTACTTACCGGGTAAGGCGTTTTGATTAAATTTTAATTTTCTAAAAATCAAACTTTTATACTATATCGACTTTACAAGTAAAAAGAAATAATCTCGTTTAAATAATAATAATTTACCCTTTTTCTTCCAGAATGCAAAAATGAGTGGTTTAATTCTATCTCTCCAATGAC